>NC_043009.1:54368109-54378109 GCF_006345805.1 Octopus sinensis | reverse complement strand
CTAGCATTGAAATTTATTTCAAATATCAATATACCATTATAGTTAAAATTCGTCTTGGGCAATGAATGCAGTCGCTGATATAAAATACGTTGTGGGGAACATGCTTGAATCACTGTTGTGCATATCCCTAAATTCTCAGAAATGACCCGAACCTAAACAACAAGAACCAGTGTTACAAGAACGATAAAACTACCACCACTAGCAGCCGAAACCAGTGCAACTAGGCCAGGGAGGCGAAAAATATTCATTACAAGACGTGGAGAAAGACGCACATTATCTCCAGTTGTCACTCGTTTTTCCACTATTTCAATGATTGCCAGCCAATCATTAAGAGATCAATGGTTGCTGGCATGCATCAGAGAACCTGCAATATCACTCGCTTCCTAATTGCATCAACAAAGTTTGATCCTTTCGCGTTGGGGAATCTTCCTACCCTCCAGTATTCATCAGATTTGACTTTCTAAGAAGTAATTTCCTTGATAAACCATTCCATTTAACGGCAATTTTATTCCCAGATTTTCTACTTTTATAGAAACACCGCAAAAACTAACATACTATTCTATCTGCTTCACTTATACTGAGAGTGAAGGCGCGTGGCTTAGTGGTTAGGGCATTCGGCTCACGATTGTAAGGTCGTGAATTCAATTCCCGGCGACACGTTGTGTCCTTAAGCATGACAGTTTATTTCACGTTGCTCCAGTCCACTCAGCTGGCAAAAATGATTTGTACCTGTATTTCAAAGGGCCAGCATTGTCACACTTTGTGTTACGCTGAATCTCCCTGAGAACTATGTTAGGGGTACAGGTGTCTGTGGATTGCTCAGTCACTTGCACGTTAATTTCACGAGCAAGCTGTTCCGTTGATCGTATCAGCTGGGAGCCTCGTCGTCGTAACCGACGGAGTGCTCCATCTCTACTGAGATGTCACGTGCGGTATTTTATCAAATATGTCCAACTCATAAACATGACATTGTAGGTTCAATTCTTATTCCAGGCGGTGTGTTGTCGAAGCACCCCGGAAACCCTGAAAGTTTAAGAGTAATTGAAACTAATACTATAATAACTGGTACATATTCCACTTTTGCTGATGGATAACCCAAAATACTGTTCCTATATTTAAATCAGCGTATTTCAAAATGTTTTTCATGTCCTTATCTGATAGAAATGCTGTATCTATTATAAGACGTTCTCGTCTTTATGTCATGTATAAGAGTATCTGGTATATCATGTTCAATAGTTCTGTTTGTTTGGATCTCAAAGACCCAAAGAAATTTCGGTTTAGCGGCTTCACCACGAATTTTTTCAGGTATATTATTGTACCACTACTCTCATGCATTGCATACTACTACTACTACTACTACTACTACTACTACTACTACTACTACTACTACTACTACTACTACTACTACTACTACTACGTCCCCGTAATCTAGTGGTTCGGCAAAAGTGACCGATAGAATAAGTATTAAGCTTACAAAGAATAAGTCCTGGGCTCGATTTGCTTAACGAAAGGCAGTGCTCCAGCATGAGCACAGTCAAATAACTGATACAAGTAAAAGAATATGTATATGTGTAACCACAAAACCATAGCTGTCACACTCAGCCAATTGTAGCATTTACCATGTTTCGCTAATTGCATTAATTACTGTGGTCCTGAGAGCATTAGATGCCGACATAGGTACACTAGCAATATGTTGCTATAATTTTGACGTGCGAAAGATGGAGCAGCGTTAATAGAAATGCTTTGCTAAAGGATACCAGTACAGAAATCGAATCTACAATTCTGTGATCATAAACCCAACCCACCACCTGGTCATACAACTTTATTGGACCATATTAGTTAAGAAATGAAATACTAGGCTGGAATCGAAGTTTACCGTGGGAGATGTGGAGTGCCACAGAGTAAATGGGAAAATATTTATGCCGAAAAATGTGTGTATAAGTAAAAATATTCTATATATGGGGAAAACTTGTATATAATTAAATTATTGTTTTAAAAATACAGACTTAAAGCAAACTATAAGAATGTATATTCGAGTAAGGGAGATAATTTGCGATAAAGTTTTCAAGTGCTAGAGGGCAAAACTAGATAAGAAAATTGCTGTAAGGACAAACAAAATATAATATCTAATAAATTTTGTCATTGTCAATGAAAGAAGGGTTATAAATAAATTTAACTTATTTAATATCTTGTTTACAAGATGACAAAGTTCACATCTTACACTGAAAAGTTCAGGATACTCGGAGAAAAATAAGCATCTTTCTAGTTTTGACTGATATAGTGCATGGTGGCAGCAAGCAAGTAACTGAGTGTATGTGCGGACGGTTCACTCTCAAAATCTGAATATTTGCCAGTAAAACAGTTGAACGTTTTCTTTCCAGTTTAATGCATGCGCTGATAAATATGTCTCTTAAAATTATGTTTAGTCAAACCAATGTAAGATTTGGGCTGACAATTCTTTCTAAGTTATACTTTAGCGCAGTATATTCATGACTTCACCTGGCAATAGCCATCAGGTGGGCATTTATTACATTTGATAAAGTTATACGGAGGTACAGGAGGTGAGTTGATTTTATTAGAAAGTCGATTAGCATTGTAACTTATGTTGAAACATGCCAAGTTTTCACCTGCAGCATACATATATGTATAGGTGTGCGAGTGTGTGTTTATGTTCAAACATAAATACCAAAAATAAATCACTTTTGAATTATATAAACTTTTATCCTCATATTTCTTCTTTATAAATGTTGAAGATTTTTTTGGTCTTTTTTTTTATGATTTCTAATAAAGCAATGAGTCATCTTTGATTTCGCCTGTAATTCAACCTCAAATACTTGAAATTTTCACCCTCGTTTGAAGCACAAACAGAGCAGGAATTTTATATTTTATAGATTTCTAATAAATGCTGGAAAGACCAAATGCAATCTCATCTCTTATTAGGAAACAATATATGGGGCAAATCGTATTGAAACAATAGTTTTTATTTCATATCAGAATCTTTTATCAATGAATTATATAAATATTTCGAGCTTTTGGGAATTGAAATGAAATAACCCCTACTTTGGCTTCAGTGACAGAATACACACACACACACACATTCACAATTTTATATAAAAACAGATCTACAAATATATACAACGTACACATGTGAATATATAGAGCACGTGAGTATGAATATATATATATATACATATTGTTTTGTTTGTCCTTCTCGAGCCATGTCTGGCTCATAAGGGCCGGTTTCCCGGTTACCTTGGCGTTTAGGTTCCCCACCTGCACGGTACGCCGGTCCGTCGCAGGTGAGCTACAAGATGCAGGAGGAAAGAGTGAGAGAAATTTGTGGTGAAAGAGTCAGCAGAAGTTCGCCATTACCTTCTGCTGGAGCCGCATTGAGCTTAGGTGTTTTCACCCATAAACACACACATCGCCCGGTATGAGATTCGAAACCGCGATCCCTCGACGGCGAGTCCGCTGCTCTAACCACTAGGCCATGGGCTTCCACACACACACACACACACACACACACACACACACACACACACACACATACACACTGCGTGCTTCTGCATGTGAGTAGAAGAGAGAGAAAGAGGGAGGAAGAGTGATGAGAGAAATTTGTATATATATATATAGAGAGAGAGAGAGCGAGAGACAGTGTGTGTGTGTATGTGTGTGTGTGTGTATGAGAGAGAGAGAGATAGAGAGAGATAGAGAGATAGAGAGAGAGTTTGTGTGGTAACATGTGCATAAGCGGCGAATATGAAGAGCCCTTAAAGCTTTGGATGAAGTGCATTATTTTTCCGTTTCTCCACATTATGAGTTCAAACCATGACGACTTCCAATTCTTCCATTTCGTCTTTCCGGGATAAATAAATACTAGTCAAGTTCTTTCTTTCTTTCTTTCTCTCTCTCTCGCTCTCTCTTTCACCCCTCTCTTTTGGAATCAGTTCCGTTGCACCGTTGGAAAGGTTGTGGAAAATCTTAGTGTCAATTTCTACAGAAATGGAGAAATATTTCTCTCCGGTCATTCAAGGTGCACCTCAGGAAATAGTAAATGCTCATGTATCGTCACACTCCAGATTTACGTCGCAGTCCATATCCTAGAAGCTCAGTCGGAAAGGATCTCACACTTTCAGTTGCTGTGAGGCGGATAATGGCTGCAACAAAATGCTGCTCAAATAATTTCCATAAAATCTATTCGCAAACATTTTTTAATCTTTGCCATAAAGACATATTGCCTTCTGTGTTTGTCCTCGCAATCGCTACACTGAACAGAGAGAAAGGAAAATGTGTTCCCCTGCTCATATAGTGGCCTGTCTGGTGTGGCTTTTAGTCAAGTTCACCCAAACCCAACTCATTCGGCTCCTCTCCTTTTGTCGTTTGCAATATACCCAGCGTCTTTGATACGGCAGTAATGCTGATACCAAATACTCAGAATATTAACCTTTTAAACCTTCCGCTGTGCATACGATTATATTACACACACCAGTTTACATTTGCTCCAGAAGAATGTTAATGGCAAAGGTGTCAACGAAATCCCAACCTAGGCGAGTTTTGCGACGCCAGTGACTATTTCCTACCTTCGAGCATCTTAGGTTCCTTATCAGTGGCGCAAGGGGATCCACCGCTAAAATTATGCAAAATCTAATACGCAAGAGTTGCTTCAGGCTAAACAAAAGCTAAAAATGCTTTCATCAAACACTGGGTCTCACAAAAATTAAATCAAGCGTATAAAATAATCCACAGAAATTAAATCTTGTAGATAGAATAATCCACAGAAATTAAATCTAGTGGATAAAATTAACCTACGAAGTCGAGTGGTTTCCGACCTTATGAACTACAGCACTTTTCACCTGAAAACACTTTTGGAAAAGAATGCACTTCTCAACTTCTCCCATCGCATAATGTGGTTCAGTTTTTCTCTGATCTTGTTATTTACGGCTGAGATTAACGACATTTAAAATTCTATTTAGTCTCTGTCTAAACTTTTATCTGGTTAAAGCTATATTTTATTTTGGCTCATTCACAGATACTACCAATAAGCTTTACGCTAATGTTAACCTCTTCAATGTGTCTAGCCATCGAAAACTCTGTAGTTAGTAACGCTTAAGTTATTTTTCGATAAGAGTCTATATAGATTATAATCCTCATTCTGCATCTTGCCAGAATTCGGAATTTATACGGTGTTTAAGTAATTTGGCGCTCGACGATTTCAGACTAGATTAAACACAACTGGATAATTACGTCTGCCATTCCAAATCAGAAATATTGTTCATTTAAACATTATTTTGCCATCTTTATATTCCAGAACTTACGATTTTCTGCTTAAAATATACACGTATTCAGTATTATAAAGCGTACGTATACAAACATATAATCATGTCAAATATATATATATATATATATATATATATATAGAGAGAGAGAGAGAGAGAGAGATAGAGATAGATATAGATACATACATACACACATATATATATATATATATATATATATATATGATATATATATTATATATATAATTATTTATATGATGTAATACATATGTATACGTACATATAGACATACACACATATATATATATGTGTGTGTGTGTGTGTGGTGTGTGTGTGTGCCAGTGTTTATTTTTAGGAGTAGTTTTATATATATATGTATATTATATATATATATATATATATATATATATATATATATATATACATATACATACATAGATAATTAGTAACATACCAGTTGAAGAATCACTGAATACGTTTAAATAGGTCGTATAAATTTTCATACATATACATATAGATTTATATATATATGAATCTGCCTATCTGTCTCCTTGCCTGTCTGTCTGTCTGTCTGTTTATCTATCTACCTATCTATCTATCTATTTATCTATCTATCTATCTATATATCTATCTATCTATCTATCTATCTATCTATCCATCTATCTATATGTATGTATTTACACACACATTTTCACCACATAAATATGTGTACTCAAATATATGCTTAAATATATGTATCTTTAGACCAAATATATGCATATGTATACTATATAAATTCACCTTTATATGCATATATTTGGTCTATAGCTACATATATTTAAGCATATATTTGAGTACACATATTTATGTGGTGAAAGTGTGCGTGTCAATACATACATACATACAGATAGATAGATAGATAAATAGATAGATAGATAGATAGATAGATAGATAGATAGATAGATAGATAGATAGATAGACCGACAGACAGGCAGATTCATACATACATATAAATCTATGTGTATATGTATGTTCCAAATTTCATCCTGCGATCTGTGCTGCCACTTCTTCCCCAAACTTTGAGCAAAATGCCGGTGAAAATCCTCGCACATCTTGGAATCGAGTAGCACTCGGTTGTCCCGATCCGCCAAAGATCGAATTGTGGTTTTACGGCTACGTTTTGCCTCTGCCACTCGGGCCCAACCAACGGTTTCCATTTTCTTGTGTCTTAGCGAACGAACCTTAGCCCTCGCTGCGCAACCTTCGTGCTTTGCGTTGAAATGATGGTCTAGGGCCAGTTTCGCCGCAAGCACGTCGGTCTGATGACACAAACACAACTACACATACATTTACGTATGTGACGACTGGCAAATACAATGAGGTGGAAAACTATGTATGTCTGTGTGTGTTTGTCTTACTATATGTATATGGCTGTCGTCACATTTTGTATATCAATGTGTATGTGTCTCTGAGTGTGTGTGTTTGCGCATTTGTTAGGTACGTTATTAAACACACACACACACACATCTACACTATAGCTGGGCTCTCCCATTATGTTGCTTAGGAATCTTGACCCATCTCATGTCCTAGAAGTAACAATTAGTGACAGTCGAAGACAAACACGAAATATTAGAGGGCTCTTAACAAAAGCAAAACCTACATCAGATGAAAGGGATAATGCAGGCAACAAAGTGCGGAGACCATTTTTGCAGGACGTGTAAAATAATTGCACAAGAAACCCCGCCAAAAAATTAAGAATGGGTAGGAATTGAAGGTAAAATCAGGTACGAGGCATGCGTTGTTGCACGCATCGCTGCAGCTTCCATTAGTTGGTATCTGCTCGGATCTTCCCAGATAATCTTCTGAGCAGTACCCCAATCAGTTCCCATCTCCGCAAGATATTTTCTCACCTGCCCTGACCAGGTGGCCGACCAACACTAGCCGACACCTCAGCTACATCCTCAGAGAAGAAAACACATTGTCGGTAAAGCCAAGTGCTAGTCACCTATTGGGGTTGATGGTATCGACTAATATCCTCCTTTGCAAATTGCTGGATTGTTACAGAAACCGAATAGGATTATCTTCTAACTATATAAAATACGTTGTCTGTGTGTGTGACCTCTATGTACGGCCAAACCCCTAGACCAATCTGTACTATACTTGGGGTACAGGAATAATTTCACCTGGAACTTAGTATTACGTCTTGATTTATTAATTTTTACTAAAAATAAGTAATATTGCGTCATGCGCTGAGAAATAAATGATATTGCTTTATATATATATAATTAAGATTCACTTCTTCAAACCGTTTTGTCAATGTCAACTTCCTGTGTCTGGCGTTCTGACGTAGTAACTAAGTAACCAGCTTTTTACACATGACGATTCCTAATAAAAAAAGAATTTATAAAGGTGCTTTCATTTTTTTATATTCTTTTCCAGTTTTCTATTTGTGTATCTGTACGTACAAGTTCATTTATGTAAAGATTTTGCAATGTCAACTGGTCTGCGTCATATATAATGTATATATTTATGTGTGTAAATACATTCTACACGGAGATAGACGCCTCTTTTAGATATGATGTAAACATTTTCCAATGTCAACAGGTCTGCTTCATATATAAGATATATATTTATGTGTATTTAAATGCATTCTACACAGAGATAGACGCATATTTTGCATATGTTAACAGGTCTGTTTAGTTATATACTAATGTGTGTGTGTGTGAAAATACATTCAGTACAGAGATAGACACCTTTCTTTCAAATTTCAACTAGTCTGTTTCATATATATAATACATATTATTGTGTGTGTGTGTGTGTGTAAGTAGATTCCATACGGAGGTAGAGGCTTTTTTTTCACATGTTAACAGGTCTATTTCATATAAATAAGACATATATTTGTGTGTGTCCTCTATGGACGGCCAAACAGCTGGATCACTCTACACCATAATCGTCCCTACCTTTCCATTTGTCTATCCGTAGGTAAAGGTTCATTTCCGTCAAAAATTTCAATTCTCAATAGGTGTATTTTATATATAAGATATATGTTTATGTGAGTGTGTGTGAGAAAAAAAATTTCATACGGAGATAGACGCCTCTTTTTCAATTAATTGAATGAGATACTGCTCCTGGGGATACTGACAAAACGTTTTTGATCAACCTTTTGTTAGTCCGTCTAGATGACTGCTTTGCATTGGCGGTAGCGTCTTCTGGAGTAGCAACTACTCTCTTGACAGGAGGACGAACGGCTCGTTCTACTTTCACGTTTCCCTTTAATTTAGATTGGACAGAGACTTCATTTTGCAACAGTTTTAAGACAGCAGCAAAGGCCAAGGTTTTGCAGCAGACGCGCTTTATTGTCTGGAATGAATGCACCATGTCTCACCGTGGAGCACTTGAGGCTGTTGACCGTAGCCTAAGAGATTTGAGAGGAAAGGACATTCTCGTGGGTGGGGGTCAATGTAGTATTGGCTGGGAATTTCGAATAGACCCTTCTTGTGATCCCAAAAGGTACAAACGCAGATGAACTACATGTCTGTCTCAAGCAATCTTATCTGTGAAGGCAGTTGACTAAAGTGCACCTGACACTTAACATGAGGTCCCAGTTATTTGGTGATCAAACTGCCAGGCTGTTTTCATGCCATCTTCTGAAGATAGGGGATGAGCAACTACCATATGTCCACCAAATATAGGAACACCAGCTACCCTGTGGTGTGATGCTACCAACTGTCAATGATCTCGTAATTCATGTGCTCCCAAACATTGCACAAAACATTAGCAACAGTCAATGGCTCTGTGAGCGAGCCATCTTAGCTCCACGTAATGATGCTGTCAACAAAATCAACTGCAGATTTTCGAATTGAGTTCCTGTACTCTCTACAGCCCTCTGGAATACCACCTTATCACTTAAAAATAATGCTGCTCAGGTATCTGGATCCACCTCATCTGTGCAATAGCACCAAACTGGTGCTGAAAGCGATGCAACTCTTGTCCTAGAGGCAAACATTTATGACTGGAAACTATAAGGGTGAGGATACCTTCATTCCACAGATCCCGTTAATCCCATATGACCTCCCCTTTGAATTTAAACAGGTCCAGTCCATAGTAAAACTAAGTTTCCCTATGTCAATAAACAAATCTCAAGGACAGTCTCTCAATGTTGTTGGACTTCACCTTGCTTCTTCTTGCTTCTCTCATAGGTAATTATATGTAGGTTGTTCGAGAGTTGGAAGTCCTCACAAATCTTTTCATTTATACACCGATTAAAAGACCCTCAAAACGTTGTATATTTAGAAGCTCTAGATAATTAACCTGTGATTGATTTCCGGATTTGTTTCAAAATATTTGTTTATACCCACGTCATCTGATAGAATCTTTGTTAAATATGTTCATTAACAGGAGAGGAACACCCAGAGGGAAGCGCTTCTCAAATTTATGTATTTTCAGGTTCAACGTGTTTCATATAAGTACTGACAATTGAAGGTGATTGCAAAGACAAAGTACTACCTGCTCTTTTACCAATTTTAATAGTGAGAACATCGGACAAAACATGTTATTGACATATACAGTTGGTACCTCAAGTACTAACTGCTGAGAACTGCATAATCCATATTTCATTTTACTAAGAAATTCGAAAGGCATACTTAAATTTCATTATTTGTAATAACCTGGGAAACGTTGGGTTATTAATGTATAAAGTTGGCATCTCATCTACTAGGAGGTGAGACCTGCGTAGTTTCTATTTC
>NC_043009.1:54353109-54363109 GCF_006345805.1 Octopus sinensis | reverse complement strand
GGAGATACACAGCTGCATCCGAGATATTTCGATCACTTAGTGAGATTTTAGAGCTAGCACTATAGCATGCTGCTAAATCAGCAACTGTATATCGCTTGAAATTATATATATTATTTTCTATTTTGGGCCCAAGGCTAGAAATTTTTGAGCAGGGGCCAGTCGATTAAATCGACCGCAGTACACAACTGATAATTAATTTATCGACCCCTAAAGGATGAAAGGCGGAATATGAACTCAGAACGTTAGACAGACGAAATTCTGCTAAGTATTTCACCCGGCGTGGTAACGTTTCTGCCAGCTCGCTGCCTTTGAAATTATAAATATTTGGAGCAGAAACGAGCTACTGCCATCGCTAGCAGACGAGGTGTCCAGAGAGAGACAGAAATAGCCCGAAACCAGGCTGGTTTCCTGGTCTCCTGGTTCCGTCACTAGAAGGTGGTAGGGGCTAGACTTTGCCTAGCAAATTATTTTATTTGCTAAAATAAGTCAGAAACCATGGTCCAGGAAATAGATGGTAAATGTTTTTATTTTCAATTTCTTTCGAGAATTTATCCCTAATTAGTGGTTTTGGACTTTCCCTAATTAGTGGTTTTGGACTGTTCTTTCTAACGTAAGGGATTCCTATGATAGAAGCGTCTTAATGTGTTTAAATGTACACTGTATTTAATATGTATAATATATAGTCTATTGACAAATATTTCTATACGCCAAGCCACTGCTAGTAAACATTTCTAAAATCTTTATTACCCTGATATTATTAAATATGTATGTGTATATATATATATATATATATATAATATATATATATATATATATATATATATATATATATATATATATATATGTATATATACACACACATATTTACTCATACACGCACACATGCATGACACACATACCCACACATATGTGAATGTCTGGCCTAGGTGTTAAGATGTTGAACTCATTCCTGGAGGAATGTATTCTCGAGAAAACAACTTCTTGCCATGTTGCTTGAAATCTATTCACAAGAAAATATATACCAGCAGTAGGTTTGGAATTAAACTGTTCTTATATACTATTTTGTTAATGCCATGTCAGTCGATATCATCGTGTCAGGTATTTTCGTTGGCTCGATAGAGTCCTATATTTGTACCTTTGAGTTTAACTACTACAGTACATGTATTAAATATTTGTGAATGACATCAGATATTTCGGTACCGTCATAACTGTCCAAAGTTACATAGGATGTTATATAGGATGTTTCCTTATCTAGAAGAAATAATCGTAAAATAACAATGATTTATTTTTATTATTATACTGATGCTATTTTTCTTTACTAAAGTTTAAGTAAATTACCATGCAATAAAAGTTTATTGATGGCGTCTAACATTTCATCATTATCATAGCTATCCATAGATGCATAGTAGAACTCGTGTCCCTGTTTCTTAATCCAGAAGGAATTATTGTAAAGTAACAATTACTTCCGTGTGTCAATTATTATATGTATACCTGTTTTCTGTTGTATAAGTTTGATTAAAATACTCTTCCAATTATTTCTATCTGTGATCTGTAAGGGATTTCTATTGCTTTTGAAGCTTAATACATTCTGTGAGTTCAATGGAGATCCCTTTGTTTTGGGAGAAAGACTTTCGTTCCATACATACTTTCATTCTTTTCAGTTAGTTACTGACTGTCGACCTCTATATGGTGGTATGTATTCAACAACTGTGATGATATTTCCCCCGATATTCTGGTTTGACATCCAGTTGCTCATGCACATAAACCACATACTACACAGTCAGAGAATTGCAGAAGCTTAAGAGAGACATATCGAAAACAAAACTACGCCAATATTGGTGCACATGAAAGCAAACATTAAACTCATCCATACACACATGAACACATGCATACAGACATATTTGGTATACACCCTCATATATATATATTATATATATATTTATATATATTATATATATATATATATATATATATATATATATATATATATATATATATATATATATATAATTATACACGAATCCCACACAGATATAGATATCTCATGCATACACACACTCTCACACATACACAGACAAGCACCTTCCCCCACTCATATATACATAGCTATATATGTTTGTGTGTGCATGTATGAATATTTGTAGATATAGACGTTAATTCAAGCAATAGTTTCCTATTGAGTAAAGTATATTCGCATAACAATATCCACTGCTGTGAAGTTCTTTTATCTCCATGACGTTGCAACATCTGTTTTCCGTAGCCTCAGTCAGATGCAGGCAACGAGAAATGCGGAATTTTCCCAGCATCCTTTGATCACACTGAACAGATTATTGTGATTCGACAGTTTGTAATCTTTGATATTATCACCGATTTCGTTGCAGAGATTTCCGATCGGATGGAGAACGGGGTATTGAACGGGCCTGGATATTAACTGTTATTTTTTAAATTATACTTGAACTGTTCATTAAATATGCGATATAGCTGAATAAATCGTTATGCATCAGAATTCTTTGAGGTTTAATGGTTATCAGCTTAGCATATCTTAAGATATCTTTTTAGGCGCAGGCATGGCTAGTTGGTTAAGAAACTCACCTTGCAACCACGCAGTTTCGGCTTCAGTTCCACTGCACGGCATCTTGGACGAGGGCCTTATGCCGTAGCCCCGTGCCGCCTAATGTATTGGGAATGAATTTCTATAACTGGTGATGTGTGAAAGCCCGCCCAATATATGTAAATCAATCAATCAATCAATCAATCAATCTATTTATCTATCTATCGATCGATTTAACCTCTGCGTGTGTTTGGTATATATATATATATATATATATATATATATATATATATATATATAAATAACAATGATATCGTTATTCAAAACACTGATCTTATCCTTATCTGGTGGCTAGCATGGGAATAAAAACATCAAAGGTAATAATCATTATTAAAATTATAATTATAATTACAATTTTAATAATAATTATATATATATGTATGTATTTGAATGTGTAAACTTGTGATCTTATCCATCACCACTTTGACAACCGGTGCTGGTTTGTTTACGTCCTCATAACCTAGCGGTGCGTCAAAGATGTCTTCGAAATGTGCAAAAGATTTTAAAAATAGGTACTGTTGTTGATTTGTCCGACTAAAACTTTCAAGGCGGTATCACCAAATTTCTGAAGTAAATAAAACATTAAGGTACGTTCATGTTTCATGGTACCTGTGATACGATAAGGAAGATTTGAACAGCGACTTCAGAAGTCTCTTCAGACCACAACACTTTCTCTTCGTCCTTAATGACGATTTTGAGACAGTTGAGATTTAGGTTCTCACGACAGAACCGGATGATTTTGGATTCAATCTATTATTCGAAAGGACATAGAGTTCAGTGTATGTGATTTTCATGGGTCTCTGCCATCGACGTTGCAGATTAAGTGGTTCGATCAAATGAATTACTTGCTCCTGAATTAACGTATTATTTTCGGAGTATCTCAGAGGTACGTGTATCCTTGGCGTAATTTTCAGGTAGACTCATCACGATAGTGTGGATTGTAATGTTTTTTCTTTTCTCTCAGTAGGATCGAACTCGGCGCCTCGTTATTGCAAATCAAACTTCTTAAACATTCGGCCATACTATGTAAACACTAGTGAATTTGAGCGCAAGAGAAGAATTTCTTTTGCACGCAACGTAATCACTTTGTCTAAATCACATGAACAGTCAGCGAACAGTTGTCACTGATAGCCTGAAGCTGTTGTGCATCTGTAGACACGTCTGAATGTCAAATACGTCCACGAAACTGCTGATCTCTGACCGTATGTGAATGGCTGCAAATTCTGGAGCAGCTGATGCAAGTAAAATCAATCGCACAGGAATGATGAATGTAGTTCAGACGTATAGCAATATTGGGCAACAAGGTATCGGCCTCTTTGTAGATGAAAAAACACGCTAGCCTTTCCTATCTATCTTCTCACAACTAGCATGAAGCTATAGAAATCCCATGAATTCAACCTCTATTCATGGATTTGAAAAATTTTAAACATTTTTGTGGTTCTAGGTTTAAGAAGTCATGAAATCAAAGAAGAACGGAAGCATCTTCAGAAAATGATTTAAATAAAGGTATTATCGCGCAAGTCTTTATTATCCGTTTTAAGCAATTATTAATTATTCCATATTGCAATAAATATTGATCGTCAATTTTATTTCAGAACGTACAGCAAGAGATAACTGTTATAATAGGAATAGCAATCCCCATTTTCTTCGAGTAATTATTTTACACCATACGCTTTCATTTCACACTTTACTGTAATTAATAAAAAGTAAAAAGAGAAAAAAATGTATATTGAATAACGTACTTCAATGATACAATGTTTTGGCTGATCAATAAGGGTTGACCTGGGGTTAAACAACAGCAATAACAACAAGGAAAACAAATCACCAACAAAAAAATAACGAAGGAGAGCAGCTAGAATAATCTTACTTTCATTCAAATATACGAGTTGTTTGTGTTGGAATTCAAAGTAAATATTCTTTATTGAACATACAGTTGATCTGAAGTTTTATTCGTTGATCGGATTAAGTGGATTACTGGAGTGTGTCTTAATCTAATCGATCATCTTCTATTGAATCTTATTGTTTGTGTTTGACAGGCAAGAAATGTGCTGTGATTGTTTAATCCAGTGGGCAGCCTGTGTATGCGTGTGCGTGCGTGTATAGATGTATACATGTGTGGGCGTTTGTGCGCCCACCACATAAATCTGCTACTTTAAACCCCCAGGCCGACCACTGTACTATGAACGAACGTGTGCGACGCAAACTGTGTACAATTCCATTACATGTGACGTGTGCGTATGTATGTGCGCATGATGAGTGTTCTTTCGTATCCGTTTAGCTCCGGAGTCAGGTCTAATCGAGCAGATGAAAGGTGTCCTAGCAATGACCATCCCATTTCTAATACAGATTATCTCTGACTACATTACACAAACTATGTTCCCTTTTGATTATTAGCCCCAAATCAACCATAAAAATCTATTCCAGATGCAATCATCCAGCCTTTCATACTTTTAAATGAAAACTCAGTCTATGGGATCTAATGGGCTTTATCAAGAAGGCACAGTGGTTTCACTGGCATTTAGATGGTACATTGGCCCGTGTATGTGTTGTTTGCCTGTGTGTGTTTATTTAGTGTATGTATGTGTGTGTGTCTGTACGTATGACTATGTGTGTGCGTGTAATGGTGTGTTTGCTTAGTTGTTGTTGTTGTTGTTGTTGGTTAGCAACAGAATACTGCTTAATTCCGATTGGGTGGTCTTTTAATGAAAATGTTTGCTCCCTTAGCCATTCCAAACACCTATGTTGAGCTTACCTTATTAAATCGGCATGACATTTATGTATGTATTTGTGTGTACAGTTGCATGTGTTTGGGAGTTTACGGATATATATATATATATGTGTGTGTGTGTGTATGTGTGTTTGTTTGTGTGTGTGTGTGTGTGTGTGTGTTGTGTGTGTGTGTTGTTTGTTTGTTTGTGTGTGTGTGTGTGTGTGTGTGTATGGTGTGTGTCATATAGCACGTGTGTTTGAAAAAGTTAATCGAAAGAGCTCACACACTTGGAAAAAAACTTCTTCCCCAAAAGTTCAGTAACATACTGATAAAAGATTTTATAACTTTAACAAAGGAAATAATTGAAAAAAAATCCTCATTATACGTAAAACCTGAATTAATTAATTTTCACAAAAACTTTCTTGATTTAGGACATCATCAGGATCGCTAAACCTTACTTAAACAATAGATACGTTTGCAGGCTTTGCTGCATAGAGCTCTTTGAAACTGTAAAGACATCAGATGGTGAAAATCTACTAAATAATAAAATAGACCTTCGTCTTTCCTGTATACATAAGGCTACCGGCACTTTTAAATATTTTAAGGGTACTAAACAACCTCTATAATAGCTCCTAACCTACAGCCAATCTAATTTACTCCTTCTATTGTTGACCCAAAAGTCGATCTATCTACCTATTTGTTTCTGAGTCCTAGTCTTATTTCCCTTTAACATTTCATTCTTATCGCACTTACTCTACTTGCATGATGTGCTATATTGAAGGAACTATGAATTCTATCTGTGGTGTACTCAGTACTATGCAATAGCAATTTTGTTTGTCATACACCCATTTTATAGTTGGCTTCGACAGACTTCAGCCACATCCCTGCTTTAAGTTTGGGATACTCTTTAGTTTGTAAAATTACGTTTCATCTGATGATAACGATTTTTTGTAATGGTGTAATGTTCTCATTCTTCTATTAAAAAGATACGTAAAACAGCTGGGATCTTCTCCGTTTGGCTGCTAAATTGATTTCATATTCAGTATAATGATACATATTTATAAGCTAATTAATGACGTGAAAGTAATTTTCGCTATATGTCAATAAATAACGGGTTATTGGCAATTAAAGTTTGAAAATTTTGGTAGTTTTAGCCAATCGTAAGCTACAGACACATTCCTGCCAGTTTCGATAGTAGGAAGCGGAACATGAGAAATCTTTTGTCTCTGAACGTACCTGTTGCCATAGTAACAAGCGAATCCAAGCAGTCTTTGAAAAGTCTTTTATCTGCGAGGCAGCAAATCTGACGCTTTGTTCTCTGTTCTTTGTGATTATGGCAGCAAGCTCCAGTATCTTTGCTTTTATTATGGAAACATTGAACACAGAGGATATTTAAAAAAAAAATTAAAACCGAAAGTTAAATTTTTGTTTTTAATGCTTAAATGATTGTTTTTTTAGCATATTTTGTTGAGTCTTATTTTCATATATAACATATAAACATGAACAACTTTTGGAACATCGTCATTTTATAAGATTTTGCTGGCAAAGTTTTAAATTAACATAACATTTATTTACATGAAAGAAAATTACAAGAGAACGTTCATTTAATTCTTCCAAATCTTTCTGTTAAAACTTGTAATGTGTTTATCGCATGTAACACGTTGTTTATCGCATTTGCATTTAATGCATATTGAATGCTTAAATGTTTATTAACTCGTTTTTTTTTTCGTCATTGAGCATTGAGGTAGTCGTGTTGTGTGCTAAAAAATAACAGCTAAATGAGATTTACATGAATGAAACTTAATGGAGACATACCACGTGTTGTTTAAAAATATTGACAACACGCGCTATTTTCAGGATGTGCAGTCGCGCACAAAATGACAGCTTCCAAATCCTGTTTCCTGACTGGGTGCAAATGATCAAAATTTAAACCTCTATAACTTTTTAAAAACATATTTCTGGAAAAAATTAAATACATCCAGCAATTCAGTTTGGACAAGTGTATCATCGTGCCAAAGTTGAGAATTTTAGATAAATTCAGTTTTTGAAATGCTGGCAGCCAAACCGATAAGATCCAATAGTTGTAATGAGTTGACAATTATCCATCGTATGTTATTATTCATTTGATTATAATACACCAAAGGCTTGTCGTACACCCTAGAGTATACCAGCAACGTATTATTCAACGTAACACGTGATTTGGACCAAACCCTAGGCGCTAAATACTCATACGGTTGGTTTATTGGAATATCCTATTTGATCCATAGGTTTATCCAACCTTACCTGGTGCATATGAGAACGCATTTTTCGTGGTCAGACGATTTGGCGTCTACTTTCAGCATGTAAGGAGAACACTTAGGGGCTTTCCTCTTATATTTGAATATAATTTGCAGTACTTGGACATATTTTTACACATGCTGGCTACTCGTATAAATAATTAATTTTTATTAATAATTTTTACCCTTAGTACTCATATATTTTAAATACTTTAGTTCTCGAGTCGGGAAATTCACTGCTGAATATAATTGACTACTGATTTATTCTGGCTTGGCACTTTGGTTGAAGGCATTTGAATTGAACACATGATGTATAATTGTGGAACTCTGTACGCACGTGTGTCCTTTCATGGGGATGGTATGTAGTCGTGTTCTATTATTATGAGTCCCCAGCGCATTCCACTTAAGATCCAAGGACAATTGTTTCATCATTAATGGTGAAACTTCGAAGTATGGAATTGACAGGTCCCTTTATATCTTTTCATAGTGTCTTGCACGAGCACACCCACCGCGCCGTTAAATGAGAACGCGTTTTTCGTGGTTAGACGATTTGCCGTCTACTTTCAGCAGGTAAGGAGACCGCTTAGTGGCTTTCCTTTTATATTTGTGTGTGTGTGTGTGTGTGTGTGTGTGTGTGTGTGTGTGTATGTAGATATATATATATATATATATATATATATATATATACACATACATATATATGTATATACATACATATATATATATAATATATATATATATATATATGCATGCATATACACACACATACACACATACACACACACATACACACACATATTGACTATGCAACGAACAATTTGGACTGAAATAATTGAAATATTAAAAAAAAGCTTTAGCTGTGATTGAAATTATGCTAATGCAAACACATTCTGTTAAGGCTTTTGGTGTCCAAATAAAGCTGTCGTAGTCACTCGATTGACCGTATTGCAGTTTGTTGATAGTTTCTCATAGAAGATATACCCGATTTTGTGTCCTCCATCAATGTATAAACTATTTAGTTGATGTATAAAACTGACAATTAATGCTGTTACTTAAGCGCCATAATTGTTTATTAATCTTAGTAATTACGGAGATGTACTCGCATAGCAAGTGATTTGATCTGAGATCGTGTGCTGGAACGAAAACAATTGCAGTAGAAGGTGTTTGTAAGCCATTTAAGAAACACACAAAAGCCGTTCGATTCACTTCAACATTTAAGTTTAATTTGTCAAAATATTTTCTTCGCTAAAATCCACGACCTGTTCACTGACAAAAATGCAGCACGGATTTTTGTCAGTGAACAGGTCGCGGTCTTAAAGCGACGAAAATATTTTGACAAATTAAACTTACATGTTGAAGTGAATCGAACGGCTTTTGTGTGTTTCTTAAATGGCTTACAAACACCTTCCACGCTGCAATTGCTTAGTAATTAATTATGCATTTTATGTGCAACATGGATGCGGATTTGGTTACGCAGTTACGAAGCATGCATTGCAACCGTTTTCAGTCCCGCTGCACAACACACTTGGATCTGTATATTCCGTACTGCAAGGGTGAGTCGTCTTCATGTGAATTTTCGTAGTCGTATGGGGCCAGTAAATAGAAAATCTCTAAAGTGGGTCTGATACTAACAAACGACAAAATCGTGATGGTGGCAGCTTCGATGCTGCGGGCCGCAATTTTGCTGTCAATGTATAGATCTTTCTTCCATTTACAAAGTATACAGCGATGATTCATTTATCAGTCATTCACTTAATAAATTTTCTTAACCGAGCCCCCGTGATAAACGAGGATAAATGTAATTCATTGCATCTTTTCTAAAAATTCCCAGCAAAAATGTAAAACTGATTATTTCTGCTTGCAAACAACATACGCTGGGTATTTTTGTTTTCACGAATTTTTAATTCGCTTCTCTTTCTGTTATTCAGCTAGAATTAAAATTTTGCCATTTCGGAATTGATACATCGATTAGCAATTAGCAAACATTTCTTTGCCGTTGGTCTTGACAACTGTTTCCGGGTGAATTAATTTAATCTCCATAGTTCTATGAAATGGCATGTCCCAGAGTGAGATTACGATGTCATTATGTGACAATTGTTGTGGAGTACATTTCGGGTGTTTCATAATGCTGACATATTATTCAGTTTAGGAAATCTTCATTTGTCATGTCTGTTTGCCTGTCTGTCTGTCTCTCTCTTCCTGCCTACCTGCCTATGTATGTATGCTTGTTTGTATGTATGTATGTATGTATGTGTGTATGTATGTATGTATGTATGTATGTATGTATGTATGTATGTATGTATGTATGTATGTATCTCTTTATATCTATCTACATATATCTCTCTCTCTATCTCTATCTACCGATCTGTCTATCTCATACATACATACTTACATACGTACATA
>NC_043009.1:54328109-54348109 GCF_006345805.1 Octopus sinensis | reverse complement strand
GGAGTCGATAAATTAAGTACCAGTTTAGCACTGGAGTCGATGCAATCGCCTACCCCTCATCCATCATTTCATGCTTTTTACACAGAGTACAAATAATTGTAGTCCTTGTTATTAGACTAGGTGTCTTATTTTTTTTTTGGGGGGGGGCCTTTATGTTTTGAGTTTGCCCTGTTAAATTTGCAGGCTCTTGATTAGTTCGATGCCGTTAGTGCACCGTTTCATCTGTTTTCAGATCAATACTTGAAATAAAGACCTGTACAAAGAGAAAATTCCAGAAAGAAGTGAGAAAAGCTTGAGTATAAGAGTTAGAGTCGGGGTCTAAGGGCAGTGTATGTACCGAGAAGGGCGAGTGTGAACGAGCGGATTGGTGTGTTTGAGTGGCAGAGTTACGAGACCAGGAACCTCAGAGGATACGGTGCCGTTGTTGTTGGGATATGTAGAAATGATAGGGAGAGGAGAGAGCATAACCGATTTAGTTTGTTTTAAATATTATTTCTGGCACTGTTGTTTTGCGGCGATTTCTTTCTTTATTATTATCACGTAACCAAATAAATTGATTGCCAGATATAAAGTTGCTTGATGTAAAATAAATGGTAAAATTAGTTAGAGGTAATGAAAAAAAAATGATAGTGGGAGAGTATGGCAGAGAAAGAAAAAGGGAAAGAGAGGAAGAATGCGAGAAAGGGAGAGGGGGAGAGAGTTGTGTATGTGTAAGACAGAAATAGAGAGAGAGCGAGCGAGCGATAGAGAGTGAGTGTGTGTGTGAGAGAGTGAGAGAAAGTGAGACAAAGAGAGAGACATAAAGAGAGAGAGAGAGAGAGAGAGAGAAAGAGAGAGACAGTTTGTGTTAGGGGCAAGGAAAACAATAAATAAAATTGCAAATCTGAAATAAATAGGGAATAAGCCACAAAGAAAGAAAGAAAGAAAGAAAGAGGAGAGTGACAGAAAGGGAGCAGGAGAGAGAGAGAGAGAGAGAGAGAGAGAGGAGAGAGAGAGAGAGAAAGAGATACTTCTTTAGTCATCAACTTCAAATCACAGTTATTTATTTCTTTAACTTTCTAAATTAGCGCTCCCAGTAGCGGTTCTGTGCAACATTTTTGCTACAAGGCTGTGGTCAAGTTGTTTTGGCTTAGTTTGTAGCACAGTTTCCCTTCTCCACTATACGTGCAGTGACTACATTTCACCAGAAGAGGCCGTAACAACATCAACTATACAGTAACAAATAATTTTTACAACTTGCTGTAGAGTTTTCTTTTTCTTTACTATAAAATTTGGTCTTCAATTCACATGCTTCTCTCATATTAATGGCAAAATATATTCAGCTCATGTCTCTCCAGTTCACAGATCGGTACACTGTAATCCTTGCTAGATGATTTGACAGATGAATATCAATTCCTACACACATATAAAAAACATTAATAATTACATAGAGAAACATATATAAAAAAATGTACACACTGACACATACATAGATGCATCATGTTCCTCCTTCGAAAAGACGACCATCTTCTTATCGATGGATGTCAGTTGTCTTGCGTGGCCACAAACCTCACTGTCTTCCGTAACCATCCTCAGTTCAAGACCCAGACCAGATCAAGACGGCTGGGGATGGTAACATATGTAGCGGATGACCAAAATGTCTTACTTGCGCCATCTTGCTCACTACACTCCACAATGCATTTCCGCAGTCGCCTTCCTCTCCGTTGCAGTATGAAGGTTTCAGTTGCAAAGTCCGCCAGATCCTGTCTTCATATGCACAGGTAGGCAATCTCACATACATAATACATTATGGCTGCCCCCTCATTATCGAGTATGGCCATTGCACTAAGCTTAACTGTTACTGGTGCTGTGATCGAAGGTGACTTTGTAGCCCAGCTAAAGATCAACAATGTCTTGTACAGAATTGGCAACTAAAACCTTTACCGGTAATAGCCGGCTTTAGTTGTAACTGGGCTTCATGTACCCTTGCATGTTGTTTAAGTCATCCTGCCGAATTACACTCTCTTCCACATGCCCGACAGATATGATTAGTATGGTGTCTACTAACACCACCAGTGGCCAGGTTGTCACTCATCTATCTCGCTTTACATAATACATACATACATTTACACACTTAAACACACATACATACATACATATACACACTCAAACAACACACATACATACATATATACATACATACATACGTACATACGTACGTAAGTACTTACGTACATACATACAGATTGACGGACAGACATATTGTGTCATCTGATAAATAATGCGTTTTTTTTATACTTTATTCATTTTTCAAAATTAAGATAATAAAGTTCTTTTTTAATCTAAAACATACTCTCTTTCAACTTGTTTAAGTGGCAAAAGAATAAAAGATAAAGGTCTTACCTGAGTCATGTTGATTTAAAAAGCCCGTTTGCCCGTTCATGTGACTCAGATATTCCCCACTGTTGTTTTGTTAGCTGAGTTGATTGGAGCAAGATGATTGAAGTGTTTTGCTTAAGAAAACAATGTGTCACCCGATCAAGGAATCGAAACAACAATCTTACGGTCACGAGTGCAAAACCCTTCACACTAAACCACACGCCTCCAGTTTGTTAAATTACGTATTCCTTATCATACGTCTGTGTATACACACACACACACCACACATACACATGCACTCAAAGTTATGATAATGTAATATTTTAGATGTATTGAGTAATTGTATATATATATATATATATTATATATATATATATATATATATATATTTATATATATAATGCGTGTATATATATATATATATTATATATTGTGCATATATATATATATATTATATATATATATAGTATTGTGTTTGTGCACATATATATGCATATATATTTGCATGTTGACATGTATAATGAAGTCTTTGTACGTAGAGAGAGAAAGATGTGTATATATGCACGTGTGTGTTTATATGCATTTTTGTAGGTGGATATGTTTATATATGTGTGCACATGTGTTTGTCGGTATATCTGTATGTATTCATATCTATCCATCTATCTATTTATACATACATATTTATACATACGCACATACATACATGCATACATATACACACAAGCATGCACATATGTATATATAATATATATATATATATATATATATGTGTGTGTGTGTGTGTTGTGTGTGTGTATGTGTGTGTGTGCGTGCGTGTGTGTGTGTGCACACGTATTGATAAACCCAGATTTCATCATACTGTGAATTCTTAAGCTAGTTGGATTATTTCATATTCTCAACTATGGAAAGTTCCTTTGAAATCTTCCTATGGTATATTTTCATAACAAGTTTGCATGTGTGTTTTGTTAAAAATATTGTATATGATTTCCATGCACGCATTTTTCCATAACAACATTGAATTGATACATACAGTATCAAATCCCAACCTTTAATCTAGTAAATTCTTATTGTAATGGAGAACGACACAAATAAATATTGGCATATATGTAAATTCCACGACGGCAATCGTCTTGCTAAAAAACGAAGTGTAAAACTTGAATAATTTCAAATTTAAACGTAAAATTTTATAGCAATGTAATTTTTACTGTCTATATTTAGGGCTACAATGGCGTCTATCACCATCTCTTCAGACACAAATTCAGCAGCTTAAATTTCATTTACTGTTGTATCTATTTCTTGTCTCCGGCTTTAAATGTTTGTACAGTTTTTCATTTCCGGTTAGTATTAAAATATTACAAACGTGTTCGTGTTGTTTTTGTTGTTGATTTCATTTATGGTGTCTCTACCTCAAAAATATCAATGTTGCTCGAAAAACGTTATTTTGTTGTTCTTTTATCTTCGTTTACTTTTATGAATTAGACAATATAGTTCTTTGTATAGAAAAATAACTGGTCGAGATCATATATAATTATATGCGTGTATTTGTGTTTGTGTGCATATATATACGTTATATATACATATATATATATATACACACACACATATAAGTAACAGTAGGTGTCAATCCAATACGGCCATTTCTAACGATTCCTTTAATTAATTAATGAACACATTATATCATTCTAAAGAAACTGCTTTCATTAAATGAATTCATGAACTTCAAAATAAAGGACATTCGAAATGATTCAACATTGTCGAAAATCCGTCGAGCAAAAACATTTACAGTGATCCAGCTACTATTTCAGTGTGTGTATATTATTCCGAACATATATATAAATATATATATATATGTATATATATTATTCCGACCATATATATATATATATATGTATATATATATATATATATCAGTAAATAAATGGAGTTGAACGCAGATGCTATTCAAATTATGCGTTCAACTCCATTTATTTACTTATACTACACAAATTACTGTACATTAACCCGGAGTTTCTACCTTTGAATAGGTCGCTACAACCTTGTTACTTGCGTGAATTTTGCTACCTTGGTAACTGTTTATGGAATTTTCCATGTTAACGGTAAAAAAAAGATATTTCATTCATCTCCGCCCTGTAGTCTCCCGCCTCCCTTTTCCCCTCACTTACCACCCCACGACCCTACGTCTCCAACGCACCATTCTTCGAGCTTTCCGTCATCTCCAGTCCGACCCGTCCACTTCACACCTCTTCCCTAACCGACCCCTCCCCTCTTTCAAACGAGCCCACAACCTTCGAGACCTTTTGGTCCATAGCTCCTTCCCTGACCCTACCTCCCAACCCGGCTCGTTCCCCTGCTCCCGCCCACGTTGCCGCACTTGCCCTTACCTCTCCAACACCACCCGCCTCACTAGCACCCACCATCGACCCTATCCCATCATCCACTCCTTCACCTGCACCTCCAGCAATATTATCTATTGCATCTCTTGCTCTCTCTGCAATTCCTTGTACATCGGACAAACGGGACGCCGCTTGGCTGACCGGTTCGCGGAACACCTTCGTGACATCCACCTTGCGAACGACACAACCGGTTTCACGCCATTTCCGCTCCACCGGTCACTCCTTGCAACACCTATCTGTGTTCGGTTTGTCCTTACACAGACGCCATCCGGATTCCCGTTTGCGCCGTGAACAGGAATTAATCTTCTCTCTTCGCTCTTATACGCCATTTGGTCTCAACTCTCCCCCCTCCTCATCTAACTCCCCTCTCCCCCCTCCTCACCTATCCTTTCTCCCCCGACCCCTACTTCTTCAGTCCTTCATCCTTTCACCCCTACTCCCCTTCCCTTCTTCCTCTTTCTCCCTCCCTCTTCCCCTTCCCTCTGCTCCCTCACTCCCTCTCTCCCCTTCTCTCTCTCCCCCTCTCCCTCTTTCCTCCTTCATCCCCCTCCTCACCTTCCTTCTCCCCCATCGTCTCCTCTTCCCCCTTCTCCTCCCCCTCTTCTTCCCCTCCCCTTCTCTCCCCCCCCCTCTTCTCCCCCTCCCCCTCTTCTCCTCACTACACCACATGACTTTACACATCACATCACATATGATGTGCCATACTAATACACACACCAACTAATACATACTAATACATACTAATACATACTAGTACATACTAATACTTACACCAACCCTATACATACACACGTCCAGACCCCGCATACGCACTTATACTCTCTCACACACACACACACACACACCTATACATACCAATACGTACTAATACATACCAATACGTACTAATACATACTAATACATACTAATACATACACCAACCCCATACATACGCACGTCCAGACCAATCTTACGCACTAATACTCTCTCATACACACACACACACACACACCCGTATACATACTAATACATACACCAACCCTATACATACACACATCCAGACCCCTCCCACGCACTTTTAGCTGGTCACTCAACCCTTTTATCAACCCTATTATCTCCCCTTATTTCGCTCTCGCGTCTCATGTTTGATCTTTGACCTCTGGCCGAAATCAGATCGCCATGTTGATTCGTTAGCTACTGCACGCATTTTTTTTCTCTCCTTCTTTCTGTGTTTTTCTCTCTCTGTGTATCTTTCTGTTGAAGAGCGTAGGCTCGAAACGTTAAAGACTTGTTTTATTTATATTTCCTGAGCGCCATACTAATACAATTGTTCGTTTGTCTTCCACCTGCCTTCGTCTTTTGTTTATTTTCATAAAGCTTCCCGTTATATATATATATATATATATATCAAAATAAGCAACAAGAATGATTCCGGTAATTTGATACGATCGGTTCGTACTACATCATTTTATTAAATGTTGTAAGTATTACCACAGTTTTAAAATGCTGAGCACTCATCAGCCAATTATAGAGATTTTCCATTAATACAAACATTTTCATATCAAGTGGCAACATTATAGAGAATGTATATATATAGACAAAGATGTGGATATAAATTTTAAGAACATTTGAGGTAGTGGACCCCATCAACTGACTCATATATATATATATATATATATATATATATATATATATAATATTTGTGTGTGTGTGTGTGTGTGTATATGTATCTATGTTGATAACAGAGTCTGTTCCAGAATTGATATGAGGGCCATGTCCTACGCACCCCACAATATTTCAAGTCATGAAAACAGAATCAAACTCTTATCAAATATAACTTCAGCCAAATATGTTGGGTACTACTTCCTTTCGTTTGTACACTGTGTATACGTGGGTGTAGGTATGTATGTATTTATGTGTGTACGTTTACTTGCGTGCACGCAGCCACACACAGACACACACATAGTGATATATGTAATATAAATGTATACTACTATGAGTTTACTCGTTTTTCTATGGAAAATTTTTCAAAAGAACATGAATAAATAATAAATGTCTCCTTATGACGATATATTCCACACAGATACACACGCATACATATTTATATATTGTTAACATCTGATTACTTATCGGAATAAATGATCTATTTGTGTTGAAAATACTGGATATTAGAATATATTCATTATGAAGAAACAAAAAAATAATTATAAGAAATTGTAGTAGTGTCAGAAACATTATTGAAGGATGGGGCATAAAAGTGTCAGTGAATCACTGCAGTTAATATAATATCCCATTTAACTATTCAACTTGAGGTTCTGAGTTCAAATCTAGTTCATCCTTCGCGGGCCATTGAAATTGGTGCAATCAATATTTTGATATCGAGATTTATTGACTGTACTCTGTCGGAAATATTGCGACCGCGTGCCAAAGTTAGAAATCAATAATTATAGGGAAATAAAAGATACAAAATATATAATCAACATGAAGCATTTGGAGAAATTATTTCATTGTTTTTTTTTTCTTTTTTTGACAACGTCCCTCTGATAATTGTCCTCATTATTTCTGAGTGAGGCATTTGAAACCAATCAGGAAACCATTATTATTAATTGCGACACTAAGGCGATCAAATACGGACGATATAACGGTGGAATCAATTTGTCATTTTCAGCATTTGACAGTTGGCATATTTTAGAAACCATAAAAGGTAAGGTTGAACTGAAAACGAAGCATGGCATAAATTACCGTTTCTAATATTGGTACAAGGCGAACTAATTTCAGGAGAGGGTTTAGTCGATAGCATTAACGCAAGTACTTCATTGGCTATTTTCTTCATCATCCCCGGAGAGATGAAAGGCAGAGTTGGTCCTGATGAGCCAGGAAAAAAATATAGCAAAGCATTTTTCCCGATTTGCCAGCTCAGCGCTTAAGCAAGATAGAAATAATATTTATATGGACCTACAAATTCTACCTTGAATAAATCTCCAACACCACCACCACCACCACCACCACCACCTCTACTACTACTACTACTACTACTACTGCTGCTGCTGCTAGTTATTATCATCATCATTATTATTATTATTATTATTATTATTATTATTATTATTCTTATTATTATATACATACATACATGCATATATATATATATATATATATATATATATATGCCTGAATACGCACATGCATATCTATATTATTTGAAACATAACTCAGAACTGGTCTTATTCCTCAAGGCACTTAAGTGGGATTACTGCTAGCAATCTTAAATATCCACATGATTTGAAGGAGCCATCAAATTCTTAAAACACTTCTGAAGATCTTTCCTGTTTCACTACTCACAGTCACAATACTACTACTATTACTACTAGTATAAATTGTTTCTAACCTAGGAAGGTTTTGAGCAGGCAGAATCGTTAGTGCATTGGAAAAACTGCTTCGCATATTCTGTCAGGTCTACTCTCTATTCAATATATCATGTCAGGTCTACACTCTGTTCAATATATCATGTTAGGTCTACACTCTATTCAATATATGTAGGCCTGCACCTTTGGTTGAGGGGATATAGCACGGACCCCAGTTTTATTTTATCATCTCATAAAGAATGAAATGCGACCCCGGCCACAATGGCATTGGAACTCAGAACATAAAGAGCCAAAAAATATAAAAGAAAAACAAGAAAAGGATAAGCGCCGTTAAGCATCTTCTCCAATTCGGTAACAATTCTACCAGCTAGCTGCTTTAATCATTTCAAATTTTGGCACAAAGTTTGGGGCAAGTTTGGGAGTAGGTTACAGTGACCCATTAGTTGATTGCTTGTTTATTTTATTACGGAGATGTACTCGCATAGCAAGTAATTTGATCTGAGATCGTGTGCTGAAACGAAAACAATTGCAGCGTGGAAGGTATTTGTAAGCCATTTAAGAAACACACAAAAGCCGTTCGATTCACTTCAACATTAAAGTTTAATTTGTCAAAATATTTTCGTCGCTAAAATCCGCGACCTGTTCACTGACAAAAATCCGTGCTGTCAGTGAACAGGTCGCCGATTTTAGCGACGAAAATATTTGACAAATTAAACTTAAATGTTGAAGTGAATCGAACGGCTTTTGTGTGTTTCTTAAATGGCTTACAAACACCTTCCACGCTGCAATTGTTTATTTTAGCGACCCCGAAAGAATCTAAGACAAATTCGACCACAGTCGATTTTGAACTCTGAACGTAAAGAGGTCTCGTAACTCTGTCACTCAAACACACCAATCCGCTCGTTCACACTCGCCCTTCATGGTACATACACTACGCTTAGACCCCGGCTCTAACTATTATACTCAAGAAATCCCGCTAAGCATTTTGTCCATCACGGTAGTGATTTTACATGCTCGCGACATCCGTCATCGACATAATATCAAAATTCATTATAACAGCATTAACGCACATTGGCTTCTACAAATTTGTAGCATAGGCGCATGCGTGGCTGTGTGGTAAGGAATTTGCTTCCCAACTAAATGGTCCCGGGCTCAGTTCCACTGCATGGCACCATGGGCTAGTGTCGTCTACTATATCAGCGAGCCAAACAAAGCCCTCTGAGTGGATTTGGTAGATGGAAACTGAAAGAAGCCCATTGCATGTATGTGTATGTATACATATGTTTGTGCGTATGTGTATGTTTGTGCGTGTGTGTATGTCCATGAGTCTGTTTGTCACCCACCATTGCTTGACAATCGTTGTCGTTGTGTTTAACTCCCCGAAACCTAGCGGTTCGTCCAGAGACACCGATGGAATAAGAACCAAGTTTTTCAAAATATTTATAAGTACTGAAAATATTTATAAGTACTGAAATTCTTCAAGGCCGATGTCCCAGGATGGCCGCAGTCAAATGGCTGAAACAAGTAAAATATAAAATATATAAGATAGTTACAATATCAATAACAAATAAAGCGGCAAGCTGGTAGAAACGTTAACAGCCAGGCGAAATGCGTAGCTGTATTTCGTCTGCCGTTACGTTCTGAGTTCAAATTCCGCCGAGGTCGACTTTGCCTTTCATCCTTTCGGGGTCGATTGAATAAGTACCAGTTACGCACTGGTGTCGATATAATCGACTTAATCCGTTTGTCTGTCCTTGTTTGTCCCCTCTGTGTTTAGCCCCTTGTGGGTAGTAAAGAATTGGGTATTTCGTCTGCCGCTACGTTCGGAGTTCAAATTCCGCCGAGGTCGACTTAACATTTCATCCTTTCGGGGTCGATAAATGAAGTACCAGTTGCGCACTGGGTTCGATGTAAGCGACTTAATTCATTTTTCTGTCCTTGTTTGTCCCCTCTGTGTTTAGCCCCTTGTGGGCAATAAAAAATTAAATATCAATAACAAATATTGATTTATTTCATTAACTGTTGTTTGACTGAGTATCATATTTACTGTTAAGTTTACAATAGTATAGGTACTCTAGTATGTCAAGAATCACTACTTACTAGTATTTAGTGTTTTTTAAGGAATTCCAACATTCCGCGAAAAACTAATTAGAGGACCAGTATTTTAGATTATAAACTAATGACCCCCAAGAAGGATGAAGATAAAAGCTGAGAAACAGATCTGAACTCACGCGGTAAAGTGCTTGATTTAATATTGCAAAATACCTTGTCTGTCGCTCTGCAGGATTACCAATCAACTGCCATTAACGTATGCCAGTGAAAGCCACAGGACTTCCACGTTTTATAAATGCTTATATTTCTATTCTGATGCGTAAATTTATCGATCATCATAATACTATTTCATTATGTTGAATAATTAGATTATGACTTCGATTTTCCTCCATAGTGAAAGATATTAAGAGCATAACACTTGAAGTCATTTCATAATGATAAAATTTTCTCTGAGGCAGAGAGCTGACAGAATCATTAGAGGTGTCGGGGGAAAATGTCTTGAGATATTTGTTCCGGCTCGTTTATAGACTGACTACAAATCTCACCGAAGTCAGTTTCACATTTCAACTCACCGAAATCAGCTTCATCCTTCATCTTCCCAGGTTCGATAGAATAAAGTACCAGTGAAATACAACAGTTGAGGGTATCTACTCTCACTTCCTTCTTTTAAAACGGTTGGTCATACACTTTAATGAGAACACAATATTGTAAAATATTTTCTTGCTATGTTTTCGATTCCCTTTTATATTTTTATGGGAAAAAATAGTGGATTAATTAGAGGATTAACGATAGCTTACCATAAGTTTTACAGGGTTTCCGAGGTTCTAGAACAAAATAATGCACAGGTCAGATACTTAATCAGAACGATTACAACGATTACAACGGAGTAGACTTATGTAAAGACATTCAAGGACTTGCTGATGGTGTTCAACCGATTGATAGGTTAATTTGATCGACAAAGTTCCAGTTTCTGTCAACAAAATCTACCTCAAAACTTTTTGGCAGATACCAAGCTGTGGAATACTCCTACACAAGTTGCAGTAGCGTACTTTAATATTAACGCGAGATAATGTTGCTGCGAGATGCCGAGGGTTTGGATAAGAGGATTAATAATACCATGAAGTAAAATTCAATTTATAAAATAAGAATGTATTTCTCATATTTTGTGTGAAATCTTAGTTTAGTAACCACATATATATGCACCTAAATAAATGCATTGATATATTACGGGCATTTTTGTATCTCCCACCACTTCAGATATTGTTCTTAATGCTTTGTCCTTCTGTATATATCTATTGATGTCTCTTGATCTAAACTGTTGTCCTAGAAAAGCTACCAAACTGACATTTATGTTCAATATCCAGTTACTGGGCAAAAGGAACAAAAAAAAAATTGACATGGTCGTAAATATTTGAAATATAAACAAAGTGGAGAGAAGTCAATATCTTATGCAGAGTAAACACTCTTTCGATAATAAATGTAATGCTAGCACCATGTGATTTTACTAAATATAGAGTTTAGCATCGCAGTTCCTGTGGTATAGAAAACAAAGATCGATCTGACTAGTTTCAATGTTTAATTAAACCTCATCAGAGGTCGATAACACTATATATATATATATATATATATATATATATATGTTGTATACGTATATATATGTATATATATACATATGTATTATATATATATATATATATATATATATATATACATATGTATGCATATATGTATACATGTACATATACATATATATACATGTACCTATATATATATATATATATATATATATATATATATATATATATATATATATAGCAATAATAAATCTCTGAACGAGTTATAAACAGTAACTGCACGACAATGTGAGGTATCCACTTAGGTTGACGAAGGAAGGGTGACCTCCCTTTGCAATACCATAAGGGCACAGAAAGTGTGCCTAAAGCCAGCTGGAGACGATGTTCTCCTGGGGCTACAAGCTACAGTAACACCCCCCTTAGTGGTTATTCATATTGAGATGGAAAGCATACCTATATATATATATATATATATATATATAATAATATATTGTTATATTTCGGAATGGTCATTTTGCCAGTTTAGCCAATAAAAAACACACGCACTATATATTTGGTGTTATTTTGCTTCACATAAAAAATCTTGCACAACAATATTTAAACGTATATATATATATATATATATATATATATATATACATACGGATAAGTGCATATGTCTGTATATGTATATGTATATATATATATATATATATATATATATATATATATTATATAATTTTTTATCATTATTTCTATTATTACTAAAGTGTATGTGCATTGGCTCATGTATGTGAGGGTGTGTATATGTATGTATGTATGTATGTATGTATGTATGTATGTATGTATGTATGTATGTGTGTATGTATGAATATATGAATATATATGTTTGTGTATGTATATGCGTACGTATGGATATACAAGTGTACGTGTGAGTATTGGTGTATATCTATCGATATGTATATGTATATGAGTGGATGCGATATACATGAAAATACAGCGTGTTTATCGTGTTTAATTTGTAGTTTTAGCTCGATGTTCGTATTGGGTCATTTCGCTTGTATTTGCATTACTCTGGTTTTCGTGTGTGTATTTAGATTATTTTTCGTTGTCGGTATCGAGTTGGCTTCGTTTTTCGTTTTGTTTCTAAAAATGGAAAAGTAGCTATTTCCCCTGTATTTACCTGAAACTATAACTTGAATAAATTGTAAGTTTGATTTATATTATAAATTCCTTTATTTAGATTTGAACTAATTTATAAACTAATGTTTGACCATAAATATATATATATACATGTGTGTATTGAAATGTATAGGTATAGATTTTGTAAATATATATATAGATGAATAAGTAAACTTGTGTATGTAAACATGCATGTATGTATACCTACGTGTATGTGTATGTATATACGCAAAAATGGATAGGTATACGTGTGTTTATATATATATGTATATATATATATGTGTGAGTGTATATGAATGTGCGTATTATGTAACAAAATCGGTTATAGAACTAAATACAAATAGATTTAGATTTATGAATTTACGAAATTTCAATTAGATTAATTATTTATGATCAAACTCGCTGTTAAAAAGTGTAGTTTTTTTGAAAAGTGTTAGCAGTTATAAAAATTTTCAATTGCTCTTTTTCTTAAGATATTTAAAAAAATATGTCTGTCTGATGAAACCTCATTATATTTAAAACGATATTTTATTATTCTTGAAAAACCTGTTTTTGTTAATGGTTTGCAAACAACTGTAATTTACTAGATGTGTCACTTGTTTGTATAAACTAATAAAATTGAATTTATCATCTAATGATTAATTTATTTAATTGCTCAATTTATTATTTTGACTTCCATTTCTTATTTCACAAACACACACGTGTATGTGTGTGTGTTTAGTATACACGAATTTGGACAAAACTAAATTGGTCCGCATGAATCGCATAGTAGAGCATTCAGTAACAACGTGAAGTTAGAATCATTTTAGGCGTAGGAGTGGCTATGTGATAAGTAGCTTGCTTACGAACCACATGGTTTCAGGTTCAGTCCTACTGCGTGGCACCATATGCCAGTGTCTTCTACTATAGCTTCGGGCCGACCAACGCCTTGTGAGTGCATTTGGTAAACGGAAACTGAAAGAAGCCCGTCGTATATATGTATATATATGTATGTGTGTGTATATGTTTGTGTGTCTGTGTCCTTCTCAACATATATATATATATATAAAATATGTATGTATGTATGTGTGTGTTTATGTTTGTGTTTGTCCCCCCAGCATCGCTTGACAACCGATGCTGGTGTGTTTACGGTCCCGTAACTTAGCGGTTCGGCAAAAACGACCGATAGAATAAGTACTAGGCTTACAAAGAATAAGTCGTGGGGGTCGATATGCTCGACTAAAGGTGGTGCTGCAGCATGGCCACAGTCAAATGACTGAAACAAGTGAAAAAAAATATGGAGAGAGAAAACCTGTCTTTTAGTGGCGTGTTCCAAATTTCTCAGCGAGAATGCTCTTCCATTAATCACATAGGTCACGATGCTGACGTTCACACATTTGTGCAGAGAGGTAAGGAGAACTCAATTTTGTCCAGGTATGTTTATGCTATAAATATATACATACTAGCAGTATCGCCCGGCGTTGCTCGGGTTTGTAAGGGAAATAACTATATAAGCATTTTTAGAGAGTTATAGCCAAAAAATAGCCAAAAAATGCATTAAAAATGGAAAAAAAAAGGATAATAATTTTTTTAAAAAATCGTTGACTCATCGTAGACATTTTTAGAGAGTTACTTCCCTTATATAATAGCGAAAAATGCATTAAAATGGAAAAAAATCATGGTAAATCTTTTTTAAAATCGTAGACTCATCGTAGACGCGCGCTAATACCCAGAAGGGCTCGATATGAATCACGACTATAAGATACCCGGTTTTGGTTAAACTGCACCGCAAAATGTGGGAGTAGTTAGGAGACAGACAGCAAACTGTTGGAGACAGACAGCAAACTTCACTTTTATATATAAAGATATGCTACATGTCCCTCCGAGGCTATATTACCAAAGAGATCAGAGGAGGTGTTAATAAGCGTTGAAACAATTAGGAATGCCTCTTTTTCAAGCTACGTAAATGAAAATATTTGACCCAACTAATTTTAGTTAATACACAATGTTCAGTACAATATACACTTGTAAATTTAACTTATGCATCAATACATCTTACCGTTTTATTGAGCTTCTGATGATCATTTAATCAATTAGTAAATTATATTATTACTCACTACGGAGGAGTATGAGCTGGCAGGATCGTTGTCAAAAATGTCAAGCAATATTTTTTTCTGGTTATTTACGTTCTGAGTTCAAATCCTATCTAATTAAAATGTTATTCTTTCATGGGTTGATCAGGTCAAATATGCCACTTTCCAAGTACTGAGGTCGATGTAATCGATCTAAAACCTGTCTTTAAACTGCTGGCATTACGCATTTATGAGAAACAATTATTGTACATGCTAGCTGTTTGTTTTTTTCATTGATCTAGTCCGCTTGCTTCGAAGTCAATAATAAGAGTTCACCCACATGTCATTTGACATGGTCTGATGATTTCTACCTGGCAAGAAGCTTTAAGCAACAGAAAAGTAGTTGTCTTTAGCGGTAATATTTATTCTTTTATTGTTTTGTTTTTTAATTGCATCAGTCATTTGACTGCGACCATGCTGGAGCACCGCCTTAAAGGTTTTAGTCGAAGAAATTGAACCCCAGTACTTATTTTTTTGTAAGCCTGGTACTTATTCTACCGGTCTCTTTTGCCGAACCGCTAAGTTACGGGGACATAAACGCACCAACATCAGTTATCAAGCAATGGTGGAGGGACAAACACAGACACAAAGACACACACACACACACACACAAATATATATATATATATATATAATATATATATAAACACACACACACACACGACTGGCTTCTTTCAGTTCCGTCTACCAAATCCACTTACGATGCAAAGGTGCCACGCAGTGGGACTGAACCCGAAGTTATGTGTTTGGTAAGCAAGCTTCTAATTACGCCTGCGGCCTATATATATATATATATATATATATATATATATATTATATATATATATAGTCAATACAAACATGAACAAACAAGAAAAAGCAACAACGCGAGGGCGTGGAATAAGTATAGTGTTATTGGACGCTCAGAAAAGGAAAGAAAAGAATAAGGATTTCACGTTTCGAGCGGAGCCCTTCATCAGAAATATAGAAAAAGTCCAAAGAAGGGAAGACGGAGAAAGAAAATCGCCAACGATACACACGCGGTCACATATATTTATATATACACGTACGCTCATACACACACATGAATTTCTGTTTAACTAACATTTATCTAAACACTTTACAAGGGCTAATTGCAATGTACCTTGTGGATTTGGAACAAAATTTTTAACACATCCATGAATGCACCACATATATATATATAGACATATTCACACTTCCCCTCCAACATACACACACATATACACACATACACACTCATATATGGGTGCGTGTATGTATGATTCTATGTGTGTATAGCTAGCACTGCCCTCCTCGTAGCTATTCTTATGGCTGCCGTTAGAAGAAGAAAAAAAAAAAGGCAATAAAAATTAACCACAAATGAAGTAAGAAAAGTGCCGTTAGTTTTTGTTAGTTTCTCTCTTTATATATATTTTTTGTAATTGTTCATTTTCTTGCTTGAATGGTTGTTTTATTGTCTGCTCTGCTGTAAAGAAATCTATTGAAGTCAGCAATTTACCAATGATTATTAGATAAAAAGAAAAGAAAACTTCAAATATTTTGCGCTTTTAACGAATTCTTTGCATCTTGAAATTATATATATATACCTCACCTCTGCATAGATTGTTATTGGAAGGTTATTCCAAAATGAAATCAATTATACAGACAAACGGACACAAAAGCACTAATTCCATCAAAATGCGTTGAGGTACCTACTGTCATAATGTAATTTATTGACATATATAGGTGAGATTATATTAGCCCTTTAGTATTTAAGCCGGTCAAATATTCTACAGGTTTCATGCCGAAACAGACCATATACGGCCTTTACACCTGCCCTACAAAGTCATTTAAAATAAACAACCACATCATTAAAAATTTCAAAACTACATGGTAACGTATGATGACTGCAAAATGATGTGAATAAATGAGCGTTGCATTTGACAGAATAAGCTGTATGCTAAAATGCTAAACAAGTTTTTTTTTTTTTAGTTGACGTTTTAATTCATATTTTAAGTACCAGATGTAGGTGGATTTCGTAGGTCGTGCCCCGAGTAAGGCCTATGGATTCGTGGGTGTTACAAGAATGTACAGAAGTAAGGAGCCATCAAGAATAACGTAGAGATAACTGAGGCAACGTCTAAATAGTTCTGGTGCCAAAGAGACGATTGGTGGAGTGAGAAGATTTCCTCTTTATCTCAGGCTTAGTCTTGTTAACCTAAATCGGGTTTCCTGGATGAAAGCATACGTTGTAAGACCCGAAATTCTCACTTCACGATACAACACTGGCGATATGTCTAACTGCTGCATCTGTAGATTAATGTAGAGCTGTTGAGGATGACCTCTCTTTTATTTCATATGATGTAGCCAGTAAATAACGAAGTATGTATCAAACAGATGTCTGACATATGTTTTATTCTATGTGTGTAAAACTATGTAGCTTAGCTGTTCGCTTCATAATCACCACGTTGCTAGTTTGATCAAATAAGCGACAGATCTTGCTGAGGTGGCGATCATAGAGTTTATACAAGCAGTGTCAATGAAATTCCGGCCGAGGCAAATTGTACAGAAATCCGTTCGGTAAATCATGTATCAATACATTATCCAGTGTCTCATGGCTAATCTGGTTGCGGTTTATGTCAACAGTGGATTACTTAAGCACTCATGACAAAAGATGTTTTTTTTTTATTGTCATTCTTTTACTTGTTTAAGACTGCGGCCATGTGAAGCACCGCCTTCAAGCACAGTCACACAGACACACACACACAAACACACACACACACACACACGCGCGCGCGCACACACACGACTGTCTTCTTTCAGTTTGCGTCTACTAAATCCACTCATAAGGCTTTGATTATCTCAAGGCTATACCAGAAGACACTTGCCCAAGGTGCCATGCAGTGAATCTGAACCAGGAACCATGTGATTGGAAAAAAAGTTTCTCACCACACAGCCACGTAGCCGTATATCACCTTGGGAGTGTCTGGTGATTAAATTACAGGTAAGGAGCTTCTACGGGATACTTATCCACTTACACTTTAACACATACCAAGTAATGTAATTGTCTGTATTAAACAGCAAGCGTTTTCAAGGGCACCTACATATTGTGCAGGTATTTCTATCAAGGGAATCTTCCACCACTGTACAATATACGATACATCCAGTGCGATAGTCCTGTAGTTCAAACCACGTGTCCTTGGAATACTCACTCTTACTAATGCAGGCATCGAAAATAATAGTTCTGTTGTTCGAATCACTGGAAATATCAACTGCTAAACTATTTGAAGGATTTATTCATTCATGTATTGTCAATGTTTGTGTGGCTATTGTTTTTTCAAACCTAAGTCGACCCTGATGGGTGTGTGTACCATACAAATAATGATTTCAAAGTTTACTACAAGGACAACAATTTGGGGGATTCGAAAGCTTTATTCATTCATGGATTGTCAATGTTTGTGTGATTATTGTTGTTTAAACAATAAGCTGGTCCTGATGGAGGTGGGTACCATACAAATAATGATTTCAGATTTTACTACAAAGACAACAATTTGGGAGAAGAGATAAGTCGATTACCTCGACCCCAGTGTTCGACTGGTACTTCTTTTCTCAACCCCGAAATGATAAAAGGTAAAGTTGATCTCGGCCGAATTCGAACTCAGAACATAGTGATAGGCGAAATATCGATACTTCTTTTGTCAGCCTCGAAAGGATAAAAGGTAAAGTTGATCTCGGCCGAATTCGAACTCAGAACATAGTGATAGGCGAAATATCGATACTTCTTTTGTCAACCCCAAAAGGATAAAAGGTAAAGTTGATCTCGGCCGAATTCGAACTCAGAACATAGTGATAGGCGAAATATCGATAAGCACTTCGTCCAGTACGCTAACGATTCTGTCAGCTCACTGGCTTAGATACCATACAAAGAATCATTTTTACTATAGACAAAGGCCTGAAATTTGTGGGGAGAAGGATAGTCGAGTCGATTACATCGACCCCAGTACTTAACTTATCGACCCAGAAAGGATGTAAGGCTAAGTCGACCTCAGCGGAATTTGAACTCAAAACTTAGTGACGGGCAAAATACCACTAAGCATTTTCCCGGTGTTCTAATGATTCTGCCATCTCGTCGCCTTAGCATACAAGTAATGATAAGCATTTTAGCGACGACCACCACGTTTAGCTTAAATCAGACTACATGATCTAATATGAACTCATCTTTCAACAACATAGTAGGCTGTTAGCAGAGAGGTATTTAGCTGCTATGTTTTGTAGGCATAGAAACCATATTTCCACAAAATGTCAATTAATGTGGTAATGATTATGAAAACATACAGTGGGTCGTTTCCGATAAGAAAACTTAATAGTAAAGTCGGTTTAACTTAATTGATGCAATAAACCAAGATATTAATTAAAATTACAAATTCAATCATATCAACAAATCGGTTGTGAATGACTAATTAATGTGGTTGATTGGCAGAATAGTTAAAGCGTCGGATCAAACACCTTGAGTACATATGTAACGAGAAGTGGCTGGTTGAATAGTTAAAGTGGGCGGGGAGGAGCAGAAGAAAATCAAGACAGTGAAAGAAAGAGCTGGTAGAGCATCAAGAATAAATGATTGAATCGGGAGCGCATGAGAGTTGTAGTTGCTAGAATAGGAAGACTGGCGGGCAAAATGCGGTATTTTCTTACGATATTTTACGTCTGCGGTTCAAATACGACCGAGATCAATTTTATCTTTCATCTTCTCGGGTATGATAAATTAGAAATGCCAAGAAGAGCCTGTGTCCAGTATATTGATTATACCCTGTGTAGTTTTATGCCTCTGTTTGAACTCAGTAATATTTAAGACAGGAGTACAGTTGCCAACGTCATAAAATACAGAAGTGTAGTTAATGAATTTCCCTAATAAATATCTCTTTTGATCTCATATTTAATTTAGATACCTGGCCACATTTTATTATTGAGAGCTTATATGATTTACTGAGATGCTAAAAGTAGCAGCCAAACTGGGCTTAAATCACATCA
>NC_043009.1:54315609-54318109 GCF_006345805.1 Octopus sinensis | reverse complement strand
TGAAAAATTTGATATAAATTTAATAATTCCATCAATTTAACACCAAGTGGCTTAGCACATAAAACTAGGGAGATAATACAAATTTATACAAATTTATAATTTTTATACATATATATATATATATATATATATATATATGCGTCTGTGTGTGTATGAAATGATATGCGTGAGTGTATGTGTATACATATACAACACGCGCACATGTGTATATGTGTGTGAGACAGAAAAAAAATAGGAAGAAAAATGACACCAATAAAAAGGTAATATGTAGGAAGTAGAAGTAAAGAAGAAAACGGAGGTGGAGGAGGAGGGGAAGAAGAAGAAGTAGAAGAAGAGAAGAAGAAGAAGAAGAGAAGAAGAAACCTTGCACTCTGTTGGTGGACGACTACGTGGCTAATGATGATGATGATGATGATGATGATGATGATGATAAAATATATACCAGTAATATACAGTATTCCGAATCAAATCGAATAACAGTGTAACCTTATATACATACGTACATGTATGCACACGTAAACGCACACGAGCACACACACACAAACACGCACACACATGTGCGTGCGAGTTGACACACACACACACACACACACACACACACACACACATCACACACACATACATACAGGTATTTGTTTGTATGTGTATGTGTGTGTGTGTGCGTGTCTGTGTTGTGGGTCTGTGGGGTGTCTGTTGTGATATTTCTTCAAGGCATGGAATTTCAGAAACTATGTACGATAGAACTCCATCAACGTAAATGTATATAAATAAGGAAGCGGCAAAAAAAAAAAAAATGCTTTTGATCAACTCTGCATCTAGGAATTTTCTGTAGCATAATATGCATCATGTATCCATATAACGCATGCAGCTGTTTGTATAATGTGTGTATGCAAGTGTCTGCATGTGTGCGTCGTGCGCATGTTTTGATTATTTCTGATTATGTGTGCGCGAGTGCGTGTGTGTGCGTGTGTGTACGTGTGTGTGCGTGTGTGCGTGTATGTGTGTCTGTGTGTGTGTGCAAAAATGGCCTTAGCAGTGAATCTGTTATAATGGATTGTGCTGTTGAAGCGAATGCCACGCAACTTCGTATCTGTTACCATATTCTACAGTAGTGCCTTTAACAGCTTTGCACAGGCCACTTCGCAGATACACCGAATCTCGCGTCAGGGTGGAATACGTTCGTTTGTTTTTGTTGTTGTTTCTTAATCGCTTTTGTGTAGTATTCTTGTTTTATTTTCTTTTTCTTTTTTTTATTTCTTCTTCCTTGATGCCGAAAACAAAAGCGACAGACGCATTCACAGAATCATAAGAACACATATATATATATATATATATATATACTCATACACATACACATATACATATATTTATTTATCCTCACGTACATATGTGCACACTTTTTCTTTTCTTTTATGGAATTATATAATAACAAACAAAGGCAACCAAACTCATACATAAACACTCTCTCCGCCTCTCTTTGTCTATTCAGCACGTTTTCTTTCTCACTCTATTTCTCTCTCTCTCTCTCTCTCTCTCTGTCTCTCTCTCTCTGTCTCTCCATCGCTCACTCATTCTCTCCGTCCCACAATCTCCGTCGCTTCTTAATCTTGTTTTTCTATCTCTTCCTCTCTCATTCTCGTTACTCATTTATTAATCTTACACCTCTTGTATCTTCCTTCCGTTTACCTCTAACTCTATTTCTTCTTCTTCTTCGTCTATTTCTTTTCCCACTTCTCCTCCTTCTTCGCCTCTTCTTTTTATTCTCTCCTCTTCCGACTCTCCACTGCCGTCTCCACTCATAGCTCTATAAATGTGTGCTAGTTTTCGCTCCTTCTTTTTCGTTATCTTCGTCGTCGTTGTTGTTTCTGTTATTGTTGTTGTGGTCAGTTACAAGTTATCATTGAAGATATCCTGATGAATAACTCGAACTCCAACACCGGGATTACACCACGGCTTTTCTCGCCGTGGTTTTCTTTCAATTTATTTCGCGTTTTAATATTATTATTAATTCGACCGTGTCTGGGATTCTACGGTGCGTCTTTCCACCCGGCAGTAAAAGACATTACCCAGGTGGTATACAAGACTAAGTCTCAGTGGATCAATGTTACATCCATGTTGAAAGGGAATTTATTTTCAACCAGCCCGAATCTTACACCCAAACCCTATATCAACTCGAACCTTAGACCCAAGCTAAAGCCGGATCTAGGCTCTAACTCGAATTCGGTCCCAAACTTGAGTTTAAGTTCGAGCAAACCTGCAGTACTTAGAGGACGAATTACACCCACTACTCCGCATTTGCTTAGTTTGGATTCGAACCGCGATCGCCGTTACGTAACAGCTGATGCTCACTACAACCTTGTTCGTCTACCATCTCGTCGAAAACTTATGAGTGAGAAAGTTGCTTCAGTACCAAAAATGGGCGAGATTATAGCTACCGTGAACTATAATAGTAACAAAAACAACAACAACAACAACAACAATAACAACAATATTGACAAGA
>NC_043009.1:54293109-54308109 GCF_006345805.1 Octopus sinensis | reverse complement strand
CAAGTGTCTTCTACTCTAGCGTCGAGCTAAAGTAGAAGATCACAGCCTTGTGAGTGGATTTGGTAGATGGAAAATGATAGAATCTTGTCCTATATATGTATATATGCGCGTATGTGTGTGTCTGTGTGTCTGCGCTTGTCCCCTCACCACCGTTGGGCAATTGGTGTTGGCGTGTTTATGTTCCTGTAACTTAGCAGTACATCAAAAACAAGCGATAGAGTAAGTACCAGGCTTTAAAAAATAGGTACTGGGGTTGGTGCATTGAACGCATTCTCCAAGACGTTGCCCCAGCATGGCCGCAGTCAAATTTACTGAAAAAGTAAAAAGATTTTAAAAAAACGATATATGTGTATCTTTGTGTGTATGTGGGAGTGTACAGTAAATAAGGTTTGCGACAGTTTTCTCCCCATAGAAAATAGAAATAAGAGCAGTACTCTTACACAGGTGGCTACTTCTTTAGCATCAGAGGAACCTTCACTTTCCATTTCTCTAAGTCATGTGGATGCCCAGATATTTTTCCTCGGTGTTTTCAGACCTCAGTCAAGTCATGAAAGCTGTACCGTTATCTGGCACCTGTTCCTTCAGCACTTCATAGTTGTGTTATTGATCAACCATCAATTATCTTAGGGATCTCCTGTATTCGCTTCGTATCTCCGCTTGCATTGTATGTAATTCTTTCTTGTTAGAATTAGAATTTCATTACGTCGTCTTGAGTTGTCCACCGAAACGTGGTATGTTTCATGCATTCAAGGCGGCGAGCTGGCAGAATCGTTAGCACGCCGGGGGAAATGCTTAGCGGTATTTCGCCTGCCATTACGTTCTGAGTTCAAATTCCACCGAGGTCGACTTTGCCTTTCATCCTTTCGGGGTCGATAAATTAAGTACCTGTTACGCACTGGGGTCGATGTAATCGACTTAACACCTATGTCTGTCCTTGTTTGTCCCCTCTGTGTTTAGCCCCTTGTGGGTAATAAAGAAATAGGTATTTCGCCTGCCATTACGTTCTGAGTTCAAATTCCGCCGAGGTCGACTTTGCCTTTCATCCTTTCGGGGTCGATAAATTAAGTACCTGTTACGCACTGGGGTCGATGTAATCGACTTAATACCTATGTCTGTCCTTGTTTGTCCCCCCTATGTTTAGCCCCTTGTGGGTAATAAAGAAATAGGTATTCGCCTGCCGCTACGTTCTGAGTTCAAATTCCGCCAAGGTCGACTTTGCCTTTCATCGTTTTGGGGTCGATTAAATATGTACCAGTTACGCACTGGGGTCGATATAATCGACTTAATCCCTTTGTCTGTCCTTGTTTGTCCTCTTTGTGTTTAGCCCCTTGTGGGTAGTAAAGAAATAGGTATGTTTCATGCACTCTATTTTTAAGGCCTTTTCCTGAGAGAACTTCTCACCCTTGCTTGTCTTGTCTACTCTTTCTAATTTTTCCTTCACTTATTTTCTCTCTGTCCACAACACTTTCCCACCATTATCTACCCTCTGTTTGTTCTTTTTTGCCGTCTCTGATCAGTTCTGTGCTGAAAGATGTGACCACTTGACTGCTTATTGTAGTCTATTGGTCATTGTAGCACTGATGTTATGGCATTTTCATGTGCTTCCACTAGAAGTGACTTGTGGTACTTTGGAGACCGTGGCAATGGGATCCATGATCTTTATTTCAAAACCTGCAACTATTGTTATTGTTATTTCTGTTTTCGTTTTCTTTTCGTTTTGTGATCTGAGAATGAAGCCCTTTTCTTGTGGCGTTTTACTATATATCAAACAACTGCATCTTTTACAGTCAACCCGATTGATCTCTCTGCTCCCTCAACGAGCTGCAACAGCGAACAGCATTGTGGTTCTTGGGTATGAAGCTTACTTAAACACAGATATTCATATAGGTGCCATCCGATCATATGCTCGTTGCGTGTCAACTACTCATCATCATCATCATTGTTCGACCGTGTTCGAGACAATGGAATTTACCATGCTACGCCAGATTTCACGGTTCATCATAGAATTACGGAGGTCCTGTTGCTGGATGCCTGTATCCCTGGAGTTTACATCAGGGTAGGAGAGTGTGCGCCCTCTGTTATTGCGAGTAGATGGCTTCCAGAGGAGAAGAGTAGAAATTGCCTCGTTTTCAGCTCTACAACAATGTCCAGCAAACTGGACTCTCCTACCTTTCACAAGAGATGACACAGGTGGTAGTTTTCCATATATTTGCATTTTGGTTGGATGACGCTTCCACGAGAGATTTTGAGCTCTCATAAGGAGGCGAGTGTAGGTTCCATCCAACCGCCTCTCAAGTTTCTTTGATAACGTCCAGGTTTCTGAGCCATATAGTAGAATTGGTCAACTACTACCAGTACTGCACAGTGAAGGAGACAATAAACCAAACGTGGATTGTCCTCACGTTTGCAGAAACTGAAAGTAGATCAAGCAGCTTGTTGTTCTGATCCTACACAAGAAGCCATCTATGTAGGTGTTATGCTCTAATCTAATTGCTTTATGGTCGGAGATTTTAAACTGACACAAAGCTGGACAGTAAGACACATGACAATGAAATTGACACACATCATGTCACATTAACGGGCACTGCTTCTGGTTCTATTTCTCTTGGCATATGGAAATTTCTCCCATTTCCTAAAGAGAAAAAAACAGAACGTAGTTATGTTAACTACCTCTTTGCATTTCTGTATAAGCACCTCAAGCAAGGAGACACTGTCTTTTGTAACCTATCTCTTCCAGGCTTTATTCCTTGCGTGTGTTTCATATTTCCTTTTGACTTGCAAAGCTAGCACTGGATAATTTGCTGTTATTGGTGATGGTTCTGTTGATACCATTTAATTTTATTTTCGAATGTCAAACAGTGATTGCACTTATGTAGCAAGCGTATTCGTTTAGCCACCACGCGTAACATTGCTCAAACTACAACCGAGATGTCAGTATCGAACCACAAAAACCAAATAAAAATAAATGTTAGTAAAAAAAAAAAAATGTGTTTGCGATAAAAATGTATAAGAAGGAATCTTTTCTATTTAATACCAGGTGAGTATAATTGGTTAGGCATTCAAATATTTCGAAGCTATTTTCTGTAAAATGAAAAGAAAAAATGTCCATTAAGAAAACGTGGTAAATTCCGAAATTTTGGCAACTTTGTTAAAAGACTCTTTTCGTAAACAGCAACAATAAAGACATCAACACAAACAACTTCAAGAAAACAATGATGACAATAACATTAACAAGAGCGACGACAACGATGACGACGACGACGATGATGATAACGGCAATCGTTTTGTGTTTGTCCCAAGGCAAATAAAAGAAAGCGGATATTATTATAAGGTCAGAATACACAAAAATCGTTGAAAATTTACATGGAAAATGAGCTTGATAAACCAAATAGTAAAAACTATAATATAAAATATAATGAAATCAAGCGTTTTATTAGCAAGAGAGAAGCCTGGATCTTAGGTGAAATTGTCGTAGCATTGCTACAAAGGAGTGGAAAACTGATTGCTTTTCCCTATCAAAGAAACTATTGAGAGACCTTTTAATTCCAATAACCACATGATTTTTTTTAATGGGACATACATATGTAGGCGTAGGAGTGGCTGTGTGGTAAGTAGCTTGCTTACGAACCACATGGTTGCAGGTTCAGTCCCACTGCGTGGCACGTTGGGCAAGTGTCTTCTACTATAGCTTCGGGCCGACCAAAGCTTTGTGAGTGGATTTGGTAGACGGAAACTGAAAGAAGCCCGTCGTATATATGTATATATATATATATATATATATATATATGTGTGTGTGTGTGCGTGTGTGCGTGCGTGTGTATGTGTGCATGTGTGTGTGTGCGTGTGTGTGTGTGTGTATGTCTGTGTGCCTGTGTTTGTACCCCCCAAATCGTTTGTCAACCGATGCTGTTGTGTTTACCTCCCCGTAACTTAGCGATTCGGCAAAAGAGACCGATATAATAAATCTTGGGGTCGATTTGCTCGACTAAAGGCGGTGCTCCAGCATGGCCACAGTAACATGACCAAAACAAGTAAAAGAGTATATACACACACACACGTATTCACACATTTAGGCATACTGACATTTACAGATACCAGAATGAAACGAATGGCGCAGTTGGTTATAAGCTGGAGATTTGCTACGGCTGACTGGCCTTTTCAAACTGTTTTAGCTACAATATGCTTTGCCGCAGGAAGAAAACCATACACGCCCACGCACGCACACACACACACACACATAAATGCACAGAAATATATACATGCAGACAGAGGGCGTGAGAGAGGAGAGAGAACGCGAGTAAGAGAAAGAGAATGAGAGAGAGAGCGAAGGAGAGGTAGAGATAGATAAAGAGAGTGGCAGAAACCTTAGACGCAAGAAACATCGAAAGTCTACTGTCATATAAGTCAGCGTCGAATCAGCGACGCCAAATAGGCAGCACCAATATAACTGAACCAAATGTCTCATTTCCATGTTTAACTGTGAGTGCAATGATAATGCCTTCAGCACAACTGACATTCCCATTTTCTTATATACATATAAAGAGAAAGAAAGAACGAGGGGAAGAGAGCTTGGCGGAGAGAATGAGAGAGAGCGAGAGAGAGAGAGAGAGAGAGAGAGAGAGACCGAAAGAAATATTAAGGGGAGAGAAACGTTGTAACATGACATGTCAAATAAGTCAGCGTCGAATCAGTACTGTCAAATAGCGGCGCCAAAATGACGGTTCCACAATATCTCATACTTTATATGAGACACGTATGTACAAGCAAATACACACAAACACAGACACACAGACAGACACACATACGCACACACAGAAGCAAAAGCATATGTGCACACACATTAAAACACTCGGAAACAAATGCGTATACACAATCGGATTTTCATATAGGTGTAACAGGGAGCCTTGATCACCTGCTAATTTAACCGATAACAATCTATTAAGAAAGGTAAGTTACCCACCACCACTGCAATCCTCATCCTCCTCTTCCTCCTCCTCCTCCTCATCATCATCGTCATCATCAATAGAAGCAGCAGCACCACCGCCAACAACAGAACCACCACCATCACCATACTACTACTACTACTACTACTACTACTACTACTACTACTACTGCTGCTGCTGCTGCTGCTGCTGCTACGACGACGACGACGACCACCACCACTACTACTGCTGCTACTACTATTACTACTACTACTACTACTACTACTACTACTACTAACAACAACAACAACATTACTAATGCCACCACCACCATTGCTATTACTTCATCTACTACTACTACTAATACTACTACTACTAACAACAACACTACTAATGCCGCCACCACCAACAACTTCACCGCCACCACCTCCACCACCACCATTACTACTACTACTACTACATACTACTACTACTACTACTACTACTACTACTACTACTACTACTGCTGCTGCTGCTGCTGCTGCTGCTACGACGACGACGACGACGACCACCACCACCACTACTACTGCTGCTACTACTATTACTACTACTACTACTACTACTACTACTACTACAACAACAACAACAACATTACTAATGCCACCACCACCATTGCTATTACTTCATCTACTACTACTACTAATACTACTACTACTAACAACAACACTACTAATGCCGCCACCACCAACAACTTCACCGCCACCACCTCCACCACCACCATTACTACTACTACTACTACTACTACTACTACTACTACTACTACTACTACGACGACGACGACGACGACGATCACGACGACGATTTGTTGTAGCGACTGACCAAATTCGCGAGAGCCCAACAAATTGTCGCGCAATGGATATGTTCTAGCTTCAGCACTTCTCTGGACTGTTTTTTTTGTGTCACACCGTGGGTCGATATCATGAGTAGCAGTTAATTCGATTGGACTCTTCCACTCATAAATTCGTGTGAAGTTATAAATCGACTTAAGAATCAGGGATTGGTCGATTGATAGTATCGTTAATGTCTTATAAATAATGATTACTGAGACTTTCAGGTTTTTAGTTCACGACCCGCCGATCTTAACTTTGCATATAAACCGTCAAGGGTTTTTTTAACTTGGATTGCCATTTAAGTGCAGAAGCTGAGATGATCCTCATTCATCCTCATCCCACCCCCAAACCACATTTGTAGTCATGTGCCCGTGTAGGAGGAAGTCGATGCAGAAATTCTTCTTCTTCTCCAACTCCCCCTCCTCCTCCTCTTCCTTCTTCTTCTTCTCTTCTTCTTCTTCTTCTCCTTCTTCTTCTTCTTCTTCCTTCTTCTTCTTCTTCTTCTTCTTTTTCTTCTTCTCCTTTTCTTGTTCTTCTTGTTCTCCTCCTCTTTCTTGTTCTTGTTCTCCTCCTTGTTCTTGTTGTTGTTGTTGTTCTTCTTCTTCTTCTTCTCCTCCTCATTCTTGCACTTCTTGTTCTTGTTCTTCTCCTTCTCCTCCCCTCCCCCTCCTTCTCTTCCTCTTTCTTCTTATTCTTCTTCTCCTCCTCCCCATCCTCCTCTTCCTTCTTCTCTTCTTCTTCTTTTTCATTCTTCTTCTTCCACTTCTTCTTCTTCTTCTCTTCTTCTCCACTTCTTCTTCTTCCACTTCTTCTTCTTCCACTTCTTCTTCTTCTTCTTCTTCTTCTTCTTCTTCTTCTTCTATCTTCACTTTTCACCATCATAATCATCAACAATAAGAACGACATCCCACTCCTCCTTTTCTTTCCTCCTTATCACTCCTCCTCCTCCTCCTCCTCCTCCTCCTCCTCATCATCATCATCATCATCATCATAGTCATCATCCTCATTGTTATCATCAACGTCATTATTTTCGTCGTCGTCACCATCATGATAATGATCATCATCATCATCACATTGTGGAGCGTGATGCTACTGCTGCTGCTTGCAGCTGATCATCATCAACTCATTCGTCTTCTTCTTCTCTTCTCCTCTACCACCACCACCACCACCACCACCACCGTAGCAGCAGTAGCAGTAGTAGTAGTTGTAGTAGTAGTAACAGCAGCATCTTCAAACTTCACCAGCAGTAATGTTGATTAAAATTATGTTCGTTACTTGTTGAAATATAAACACCATGTTTTCGATATGACTTACAACCACCCTTACATGTTCCATATGGTTAATATCAACTCCGGATTCTTAAAACATTCTTGTATTCGGTAAGGCGGTAGGGAGGGGTGAAGGGTACAGAGAAACCTCTTGTTTCGAGTATCTTTTTTCTTTGTGGACTTAGGCAAGAATTTTAATTATATAGTTTTTTTTTTTCATTTTCTCGTCTTGTTCCCGCTGTTTGAAACGGAACTAAAATATCGACTTATAAAATATATAATAAATAAACATGAAGCGAAATATTATTTTTAGACGCAAATTGCAATACGATTTCATTTTTTTGTTTTTTTTCAGCAGAAAAGTTCCTTAGTTATAATGTAGAATTTTGCATGAATATGTTATTGCGTATAATATAATATGCAAATTTTATATACACATTCATACAAATAGACACACTTATAAACACACACACATTTACACACGCATATGGACACATATGAAACTCCGAGTAATGAGAAACACATTCTCATCATTGAATATGTATAATGCTTAATACTTTATTTCACACCTATGAATAACGCACGTATACACACACACACACACACATATATATATAATAAATATATATTAATATATGTATGAATGTATGTGTGTATATGTATGTACATACATACATACATACATAAATATATATTCTTTCATTCTTGTTTCAGTTATTTAACTGCGTTCATACTAGAGCATCACTTGTTAGTCGAACGAAACGACGCGAAGACTTATTGTTTCTTAGCCTAGTACTTATTTATTGTCGAGTTACACTAAGTTATGGGAATATAAACACACCAATATCGGTTGTCAAGCAATGGTCGGAGAACTAATACAGATACACAAACACAGACTTACATATACACACACACGCACACACACACATGTACGATGGGCTTCTTTCAGTTTCTGACTACTAAATCCACTCTCAAGGCTTTCTTCGGTCCGAGGCTATAGCAGAAGACACCTGACCAAGGTGCCACGCAGTGGTACTGAACATGGAACCATATGGTTGGGAAGCAAGCTTCTATCTTCTCAGTCACTCCTATATACATATATAATGGAGTAGGTGTGGGATTACGAGAAAAAGCTTGCTTCCTAACTACGCACTCTTGTGTTGAATCCTATAGAGCGCCGGCTTATCATGTGTCTCCTACTCTAGCCCCCCGTCGACCAAGGCTTTGTAAATATACTCGGTGATCGGAAACTGAAAGAAGCTTGTCGTATTCATACACACACACACACACACACACACACACACACACACACATTAGACAGAATGAGATAACAAATCCAAGGCTATGAGGAGTTTTCAGTACATTTATAATGAAATAATCTTACAGCTGTTTCTGGGATATTATGGCGATCCCTTCATGTATGTGTATGTGCATATATATACAAATATATATGAATGAGTGTGTATATGTGCATATATGCATACGAAAGTACCTATATGCGCGCATGCTCGTGACTGTAAATGCGTGTGCAACGGCGCGCACGTATGTGCGTATGCATGTATATATACGTGTATGCGCACGCATATAAGTGTATAAATACATCTACGGATGCCCGTGAGCATGAATGTGTGTAAATGCGAGTGTACGTATAGGCGTTTGTATATGTCTGTATATATTTATGTGTGTGTATGTATATGTATACACATTTGCAAATATATATGTACGTGAGCCATTATGCCTCCTTTCCTTCTCTCCTATTCCTACCTATCACACACGTCTATTTATAGTAATTTGATATCCTTTTATTCTTCCCTCCACCTCAAATTTTACTATCAGAACTGCTACTCATTTCGGTATCATCCCACTCATACCTTTTCTCTACCTTTTCTCTAACCATCCCTTAATGCAGCTCTGTCATATCACCCCTACTCACATATCTCACATTCATTTACTCTTTACCTTCTCATCTCTTCCTATCCCTCCCCCACAATTCTCCCATCCTCACATTACATTATCTTAACCACCAACTAACACTCCCTTTCTTACTTCTTTCACTCTTCACTTTTTCACTCTTTTCTCTCTCCCTTTTTTTCTTTTTTATCTCCTTCTTCCTCTCATTTTTTCTTCCCGTTATAAAGTTGACCTATCTCCACTATCTATTCAAACACATCTCTCCTCCTTCCATCTATCTACAAATATTAACAATACATTCTCAAATTTTCATTCATACCACAAAATCCTTTCGAATGAGCAACATTTATTCCACGGCTCCAAACTTTGAAAAGACTATGTACAGGAAACTTTTTTACAACTTCTATACACCGTTTTCATCGAATAATGGAACTGCAACTACAATATCTTTATATATCTTATTTCTACTCTCATTTTCGTAATTCCCTCTATATTCCCCATCTCCTCCTTTTCCACAATAATTCGAACTCAAATATTTCTCATACCGTCTCTAATGAAGGGATTTCTATAAAATCCCAGAAACAGCTGCAAGACTATTTCATTTTAAATGTCCTGAAAACTCCTCACATTCTGTCTAGTATATATATATATATATATATATATATATATATATATATATATATATATATATATATGTATATATATTTATGCATGCTAATGCAAGCCCCACATTAGACTCCTCACTCGTATCATTATCGAACAAAAAGTTTAACCACAGCCTATCCATAGCACTTACTTAGCATTACCCGACACAATTTAGATCTTCTAGATGCGAATACCTTTCGTATGTATATATGTATATATATATATATATATATATATATATATATATATATATATATATATACACAATTTATAAGTACATATATATATGTACGAGTATAAACTGTCTTTGATATAATTGCAGCTTTAATAAAATGTATATTAATCTACCTTTGGCATTTTAGTACTATTTCCTTTCACCTTGTTCTGCACTCATGTGCTCACCTGTGTGTATGTGTGTGTGCGTGTGTGTTTGTGTTTGTGTGTGTGTGTACGTATGTATGTATTATTGTTTGTATGTATGAATGTATATATGTATATATGCATAGGTATTTGACCAGATGACCTATTGTCACTGTTTGAAATGTTTTGAGGTTATATTCCATAGAAACATGAAGGGAATTATATTGTTATATTGCAGATATCTAGAATATCCTTGTGGGTTACACTTCAACCTTCACCATTGAAAGTCTATAAATCCCTGAAGAGGGTGCCATTGTGTAGTTTCTCCCTCTTGAACGACAGCTGGATTCTTTTCAAACGTGGTTTCAGCTGGCAGCATTAGCATCACTGCTAACATGAACGTCATGACCATCATCGCCATCATCGTCATTATCATCACGACAACGATGACGACGACGACGACGACCACCACCACCTCCACCTCCTTCATAACTGCCATGACCGTCAACTCCGTCGTTACGTCAGCGTTGCATGTCTCCGACCCCATGTCACCGCTATTACTTTCATCACATTTCTCTCATTAACACCGCCATCGATGTCATCACAGCTACCACCATTATGACAACTATCATCCTCATCCTCTTATCACCACCTGCACTACCACCACACCACCACCACCACCACCACCACCACCACCACCACCTCCGCCGCCGCCGCCACCACCATCATGACCATTTACATCACTACCATTAATCATTTTTCTCTTTTACAGCTGTAAACGCGCTTTTATCCTGTAATGATTGATTGATTCTAGTTTCAGCTTATGAGCTGTGGCCATGCTGGGGCACCGCCATTTTGCTGGGGCACCGCCATTTATGTGTAATGTCCTGCAGACTTTTTTATCGCAGCTAATCCACTGCTATACTATACTATAAAGAAAAAATATACAATGCTGCAATGTAATATATACTAAAATATAATGTATATATACTACAATTAAATTGTATAGTTAACTATTTTATTAAAATACAAAGTAGCGAGAGTCATTACCACACTTGGCAAAATCCTTAGCCGCATTTCGTCCATCTCTGTGTCCTTATTTCATATTCCGCAGAGAATGACTTTGCCTTTCATCCTCACGGAGTCGATAAAATAAATACCAGTTGAGTACTAGGGTCGATGTAATCGATGAACTCTTCCCTTGAAATTGATGGCTTTTTTAACCAAAATTTAAAAGCGATATTGTACTCAAATAGTTTGTCACACTATTTGTGCACTAATAATTACACCTTCTCCTCGGTTTACGACCGAGTTCCGTTCCGACTGATAGGTCGTAAGTCGATCTGGTTGTAGATGGCAGAAACGTTAGCGTGCCGGGCGAAATGCTTAGCGGTATTTCGTCTGTCGTTACGTTCTGAGTTCAAATTCTGCCGAGGTCGACTTTGCCTTTCATCCTTTCGGGGTCGATAAATTAAGTACCAGTTTCGCACTGGGGTCAATGTAATCGACTTAATCCCTTTGTCTGTCCTTGTTTGTCCCCTCTATGTTTAGCCCCTTGAGGGTAGTAAAGAAATATATTTTTCAACACTACTTTCATTCATGCAACCGATGCTTGAAATCAGTGAGAGACAGTGGCAGGCAGTGGGTGTCTGTGTCTGAGGGAGACCTCCGTTGCCAGATGCTATAGTTATCGCACGAGATTATAGGACATTTATAAAGAGAAAAGTAGTCTTACACATTTTTCTGGGATATTAGAGATATCTCCTCATCAGAGACGATATGAGAGAGTTAACTAGAGGGGAATAGTAGAGTTCAATATTAGGAGCTAAACTGAAAAAGGATGGATATAGGAAGTATAAAGGGAAATAAGAGAATAAACATTAAAATATATGTAGGGTTCACTATTTTGCTCTTGTTAACTCTCTCATATCGTATCTGATGAAGAGCTATCCCTAATATCCAAGAAACAGCTATAAGCCTACTCTTCTCTTTATAAATGTCCTATAAATTCCACACAGCCTTGGCTTTGTTGTCTAATTTTATTTAACATATACATGCTCTCACAAAACCTGCATTAGACTCCTCAACCGTATTATTATCGAACCGAGCGTGTAACTATGTGTATATATGTTATAATTAGCTGTTTAGCAGTTCATAATTAGATGTTTATAAATGATTAGGTGTTTACAAATCGTCTTCTCGGCCTCATGGACAGTCCAACCACGGTGGCCAGTCCTCCTAGTGTGCTGACCTCGGGCATGTAAACCTCTGACATAACACAGACTTTGAATTGCTCTCATCATTGTTTTTTTGGTTTTATTCTCATCGATCCAAATCCTAAAGCAACGTGTCGTCAAAACTGTTTACCATAATTTGGCTGAAGTTACCATCTTTCATGTCCATCTGTCTGTAAAGAAACCAGTCTGGAATTTTGTACTAATGAAGGTTTGATATGACTGTTAAAACTCTATCAACCATACCTACTCTAATTTCAATAACTCTTTTGTTTAAATCAATGTGTTGGCTTTCTTACAAACTTCATTGGCAAATCGTCGTCCAATTCCCTTCCTACGACCGTCGATGTTCGTATTCATAATGCGCAGAATATATCGGAACATCTCTGGGATTACGAGAGACATGGTTCCAGTTTATCGAAATGTGTGTGTGCGTGTGTGTGTGGTATGTTTGGTCTATCTAGCTAAACAATGCAGTCTGTACTAAACTACACTGAACAAGTTTATTTTATTTATCTATATATCTATCTGTCTGTCTGTCTGTCTCTCTCTCTCTCGCTCTCTGTCTCTCTCTCTCTCTAGTTGTCTTGTACTCTGTTTTTTCGTTGTTAAAGGAATGGTCCGTTACATGCTGTTTTTACGTTTTCGTTTCTCGTTGAGTTCTACGTCTATTTGTGGTGTCCTGCACACACGTATATATATTTATATATGCATGTATATATACATGTAGATGTAGGTACGTACAAATATGTTTGTATGTATGCATATATTTTATTTATTACACTAGTGTATGACTGAGCGCCTTCGCGTCGATTCGATTCGATTCGTTTGGTTTGGTTTCGTTTCTTCTTCTTCTCTAAGCTGGTTTATATATATATATATGGTTCAAAAGTACAAAGAAAAACAGAGAGAAGCGAAGGAACAACAAGCAGGTGTGTCAATTTGACGCTTATGGAAAATGGAGAAGTCTTTGGCGTTTCGAACCTACGCTCGTTAACGAGAAGGGAGGAGAAGAAAAATAATTGAGAGAAAAATTACAAAAAAAAAACTGAAAACGAAAAGAAAGTGTCGAGGTTGATTTTTTTTAAAGGTTAAGGACGACGATCGAGAAAGTGTTTTAGAGCGAGAAGGCCCCTTCGTTGTGTGGGATGACGGTTCACAGTGTCTTCGCATTTCCTGATAGCTAAGTCATCTGCGGAGGGCCGAAACCTCGAGGCAACGTCGAGGTCACTCATTCTTGTTAGAGAATGATCAATTTGTATTTTACAAAATTATGCAGTAATGCTTCAGATTAATGTAAAACTGCATTTATTATAAAAAAATAATAATAAATGCGCCCTTTTAAAGCTAGCCAGGCTCATGGGCCCGGTTTCCCGGTTTCCATGGCGTATGTGTTCCCCAGCTGGACGGGACGCCATTCTATCGCAACATTACTCATTTTTGCCAGCTGAGTGGACTGGAGCAACGTGAAATGAAGTGTTTTGCTCAAGAACACAACGCGTCGCCCGGTCCAGGGATCGAAACCACAAACTTACGATCATGATGCTGACACCCTAACCACTAAGCCACGCGCTTCCACATGCATTTATTATAACTGAACATAAAAACAAGGACACAAACATGCACGTAGACACACGTATATACGTACACGTACATACACATATACCCATATCTGTGTGTGTGTGTGTGTGTGTATATATGCGTGTGGGCGGGCGCTCACCCGTGTGTGTACGTGTGGGTCTTTGTGTCTGTCCCCCGCTCCACCGCCTGAGTGGTGCTGTTTTGTTTACGTAATGTAACCTAGCCCTTTGTCAATAGAGACCCGATAGAAAAAAAAAACGTAATACTGGCATTGATTTGTTGTAGTAAAAGCCATCAATGCGATGCCCCTGCATAGTCACAGTCCTATAAATGAAACGAGTAAAAGGGCAGAAATAAAATGTACTATAACATACTATCCCAAATATATTCAATGCTATATTGTAGCACTCAGCTAAACAATGCAATCCGTACAAAACTACACTGAACAATTTTATTGAAAGATATTATACTCCAGCATTGACATTTTGTCTATTCTATTATTTGCGACATTTTTTTTTATTATCTCTTATATTCCCTGATTTATGATTATAATAATCGCAATTGTTCCTGTAATAGAAGAAATTGTATTAGTAGTGTTAGTAATAGTGGTTGTTGTTGTTGTTGTTGTTGTTGTATCGTTCCCATCTATATTGCGTATTCCAGCAATCATCCATATAAAATACCTCATTACGCCAGAAATATAAAATACATTCTATTGAACTAGTGTTGATTTTATAGGTTAACATTGTCTCTGTCTGTGCGTGTTTCTGTCTTGCTTTCGCCGTCTCTCTCACGCACCCACGCACACATCTAACCATCCCCCACTTCTTTTTAGTATCTCTGTATACATACACATACACGCACTCACACACCTACAGGCACACACACAGGTATATATATGTACAATATGTGCTTACACGCACACTAATTATGTAGACCATAAGCTTTAGCCCGACGAAATATATTTTCTTTCACCTATGACTCTTCGGAAATATATTTTATCACACTAACAATTATGGATTCAATATTTGTTCACTCTTAAACAGACGTAGTGCCTTTGATCTTGTCACTACCCGCGGTGCACTCCATTTTCTCAATTTCATCATTGCGCTAACTTTTTTGCTGTTCGACGCTGCCACTTTCACCTGTATCTCTTACCACCGCTATGTGTTGTTGGTTCATTAGAAAATATTTGATGAGCCAACAATAT
>NC_043009.1:54278109-54288109 GCF_006345805.1 Octopus sinensis | reverse complement strand
GTATTGTTCACTAGTAGTGTAAGCCTACTAATATCTAAGTCGGTACAAAATTCTTAGGATTAAAGTAGCCTTCAAAATGCGAAATGGTCTTACGCAGTTTGTGAAATACCAGGTTTGTAAATGGCTAGTAGTTTCGGTATCGATTAATAACAGGTTTAAACTACGACATTTATAAAAGCAAGATTTACTTAAATGCGTTTGCAAAGTTATCCGAGCAATTTATGTGTTGTAGAATATGTATTATATGTAGTTTTGGTGAATTATAGCTCTTCTTTGAGTATGGCACTTGCAGAAATGGATAATATGGCTAAGCGGGGGAAGAAAGGGAAAATAAATATTCTGTTTATGAGAAACTTGCAGAAAATCTGTTTGTGCGAATTATTCTTTTAGCTTGAAACATTCCAAAAATTTTAGTTTATATTTTGTTTAGAGAGTTAGTCGACACGCATTAGTTTTAATCTATGGCGTAGATTCTGAAAAAAACTACGTGTATTTTGCTGTTATAAAATGTCTCATTAATTTATGCGTGGAGTAGTCCATTATTGGATCAGTTCATATTTTGCCTGATAATTTTATGTAATTTTTAGCATTCCTCGAAATATACTTTAGAAAACGAAACTAAAGGAATTAAATAAACAGTTGTCTTTAACATACTACTGAATATTTTAGTTGAGCCGAATCTACAACCACATCCAACAAACCCAATGGCCACAGACTTGACACCTAATAAAAGCAAGCAGGAAATTCTACGCATTGTTATAGTACAGCAATGAAACGGGAAAAAAACAAAAATGTGTTTCTCAGCTCATATCCTATTTAGGGTACAGATTGGATAATGTATTCCTGGATGTATTTTGCCAGAAAGAAAGATCATGAATAATGCTTATGATTATAGAGTTGCTCCTGGAGCTAAGTAAGAACAACTCACACCACATATAAAACATGAAGCAAATGTATTTTATTGTTGAATGGCTGAATGCGTCATCAAAAACTCGTTATGTCTGACGACAAACAGTGATAATACTAAGAGTAAGAATATATTTAAAAAAAAAAAATCAAAATTCTGTCAATACAAAGCCAAAAGCTTATAGCTGAAGAAAACATTCTAGTTAAAAAAAACAACATAATACATAATACATAATTAAAAAGTAAATATAAATAGTTGTAAACCAGTTGACTCAAATTGCTACATGGGGCACATGTACGAAAATTACACGCCAGCTCCTGATCCATTAACTTCACATTATGGTACATTGCAATACAGAACACGAAGCAAAGCATTTCAGAGGATAAAACAACTACTCGATATAGAAAATCTAAAAAGAAAATTAGATTAAGAACGGAAGATTTATTAGAAGCAACATATAAACCAAACATTAACTCTCGAATACAGTACCTTTAAAATAATCAATAAAGGAACTGGCAATGATCTCTCTCCTTTTATTGGTTTCGTTCATTACTTTGAGGTCACAGTGGAGCACCACGTAAAAGTGTTTTAGTCGAAAGTATAGACCCCATAACTATGTTCTTAAATTGTGATACTTATTGTATCGGTCTCTTTTGTCGAAGCACCATGTTACATAAACAGACCAACCGGACGTCAAGCAGGTTTTTTTTAAAGTTTCCGTCTACCAAATCCGCTCATAAAGATTTGGTCGAACCAAGGCTATCGCAGAAGACACTTGCCCAGGATGCCACGCAATGGGACTGAATCTGAAACCATATTGTTGGGAAGCAAACTTGTTGCCACACAACCATATCAGAATATATCGGGAAATAAAGTTCACATTTTAAATTTGAAGATGACCACATCGCACGGTGCCTCAGAGATAAAGATAGCCGTCAATGGTGCGCAACTATGGCTTGATAAAATATCATGCTTTACGATTTTTATTTTGGCCGTATATATATATATATATACATACACACACACACACACACACACACACACACACACACACACACATATATATATATATAGTGAAGGCGCATGGCTCAGTGGTTAGAGCGTACAGCTTACGATCACGAAGTTGTGAGTTCGATTCCCGGACCTGGTTGTGTGTTGTGTTCTTGAGCAAGACACTTTATTTCCCGTTGCTCCAGTTAACTCAGCTGTAGAAATGACTTGCGATATCACTGGTGCCAAGCTGTATCGGACTTTGCCTTTCCCTTGGATAACATCAGTGGTGAGGAGAGGGGAGGCTCGTGTGCATGGGCAACTGCTAGCCTTCCACAAACAATCCTGCCCTGACTTGTGCCTCAGAGGGTAACTTACTAGGTTCAATCCCATGGTCATTCATGACCGAAGGGTGTCTCCTCATATATACTACGTATGATTTGCTTATAGTGATTAAATGTTTATAGTGATTAAATAAAGCCCCCCCCCCTCCTTCATTAAATCGACATTACCTGTACAGGTCCAACTGGGTGCCGCATGTCAGATGTCGAAATGATCGCAGAGTAATGTGAAATGAACACAACGCAACGCCTGGTCTGGGAATCGAACCCACGATATCGCAATCGTGAGTGCAACATCCTAATAATCACATGTCTTGTCACAAAAATTACATATTGCTTTGTAAGTCTGTTTAGAGTTGCCTCTCTTAGGTAAATCCCATTGACGAGAGTCAATAAACTCGAAACGTCGATGTCTGGGATTCTTGATAGATTACAACACTGAATAAACCGGGTGTTTTCCCATCGTTTACCGTAAAAAAGATATTTTATCCACGGCAATTGCAGTGTATTTGCCTTTTAGTAGTTGAACTGTATCACAAACATATATTAACGAACGTAAAGTTTGCTTATGCCTAAACATTGCTTGGCCCTAACATTACTTTATATATATATATATGAGTGGATGTGTATTAAGTAGCTTGCCTACCAACCACATGGTTCCGGGTTCATTCCCACTGCGTGGCACCTTGGTCAAGTGTCTTCTACTATAGCCTCGGGCCGAGCAAAGCCTTGTGAGTGGATTTGGTGGACGGAAACTGAAAAAACCCCATCGTATATATGTATATACATATATGTATGTGTGTGTGTATATTTGTGTGTCTGTGTTTGTTCTCCAGCATCACTTGACAACCGACGGTGGTGGGTGTGTTTACGTCCCCGTTACCTAGCGGTTCGGCAAAAGGGATCCGATAGAATAAGTACTAGGTTTCCAAAGAATAAGTCCTGGGGTCGATTTGCTCGACTAAAGGGGGTGCTCCGGCATGGCCGCAGTCAAATGACTGAAACAAGTAAGGGGGAGACAGGGAGAAAGAGAAATATATATATATATATATATATATGTATATATTCGCAAGTAGACTTAGACATCCGTCCTGCTAGTCTTCAGAAATATGACCTAGAGCAACATCCAGGATGTGATGACAGGGGGTAGGATATAGGGCTGTTATGACTGGCATGAATGCGTATATGTGCAGATATTCATGTGGATGTTTTGGGGCACATTTAATGTACATGTTCGGTCAAGAAGCAATCCCATCGATATTGCTATGCTCTCTGAATGGTCCATTTACTCAGAACCACTACTAGAAGTACAACCATTACCACCAGTAACAGCAACTACTACTACTACTACTACTACTATACTACTACTACTACTACTACTACTACTACTACTACTACTACCAGTATTACTACTGCTACCGTAATAAGCACTATTTCTATTACCATCACAACCACTGGCACTTCAAACACTAAACAACCACAACCACTACCACCAACACCACTACCGCCGCCGCCACCACCACCACCACCACCGCCACTACTACTACTACTACTACTTACTACTACTACTACTACTACTACTACTACTACTACTCATTTGGGGAGGTCTGTATGTAAATGACGCTGCCAAACAAATCACGTTTCTTGCCACAAAAAATTTGAAGAGATTTCATGTTTTTGTTTTTGGCACAAATAATATCATAGCTTCATGGAATATTACAAACCACTTAACCACAAAAAGATGAAATGTTAATCTCAAATTTAAAACAGAAACACAACAATCCAGGAAAAAAAAAGAAAAGCCAAAAAGCTAAATAGTTATCGCCTCAGGAAATTCAGATTGACAGCCAAAGTGATAGAAGTGTAAAGATGAGATCAGACTTAACTGGCAGGCATCATAGGACGCCGTATCGGTATTGGTTGATATTTCATAATATCCATAGAGAAGAAAGAAATCACTTTAGTTGATAAATCCTTGCAGCGATGAACATGGAGCAGGAGCGAATAAGTGAATTAATAAAAACGAAATGTACTCAACTGCACTCACTGGAAGTAAGCACACACACACACACACACACACACACACATATATATATATATATATATGTATGTATGTATGTATGTATGTATGTATGTATGTATGTATGTATACGTATGTATGTATGTATGTATGTATGTATGTATGTATGTATGTATGTATGTATGGAGTGTTTGAAGTGGTGTACAGATATTGTATATTAAGAAAACGGAGGTATCAGAGTTTTGGATAAATTTTTAACTATCGCTTTCATTTCCTTAACCGAAGTCCAAGCGGTCGGTTAAACGAACGAAAGCGCTAATAAAGAATTATCCTAAGTTCTGACTGCCTCCATTTTCTTTAAATATATATATTGGTAAAAACGGTAAGATAACAAAAGAAAGAAACAGACCTCAATATTATGTAAATAAAGGAAATTTATCTATAAGATAATATGTTACAATTATTCAATAGTCAAGATAAAACTCTGAGTTTCGGATGCCGAAGTGGAAATCCACAACACCATCTCTTCGGTTATCTGGCCTGTGTGTGTAAATCTCTTCATGAGGCGATAAATTACAGGACTCAATAGATATTGTAGGCTATTCTTTGGTACATCGTAACTGAAAGGCTCTGCTTTCCTGAACTCAGAGCTGCTTGTTGCCAATCAGCAGCTGGTAAATTGATTCTGGTTTTCTTTTGAAAGTGGATATTCAAAAGAAAACCAGGCTCGGTTTATCTGCCGTGTGTATTAATCGAAAAGGAGCAAACATGAGAGCCGGAAATCGGACCCTTGCAGTTATGTTTGTGTGTGTGTGCGTGTGTATATGCGTGTGTGTGTGTGTGCGCGCGTGTGTGTATGTGTGTGTATGTGTGTGTGTGTGTGTGTGTGTGTGTGTGTGTGTGTATATGTGTGTGTGTGTGTGCATGTGTGTGTACACAGAAGAAAAAGCGTAAATGATATTTATATGTACACCCACACTATCACCTAAATACCCGGTGATACATATACATATAGACACAAGCTTACATATGTAACCACACCGAAATCTACTTATGCTAACACGTAAACAAGCATAATCCTATATATAATTGAATGTACAAGCTCGTATAATTTTAAATAAGGGCGCTAATATGTCTGTATATGTGTTATATATATATATATACTCAACTAATAAGGGTGAGAAAATTGGATACTAATTTAATAGTACATCCATTTAACACCAAGTGGCTTAGTGCATAAAAACCTGGATTACGATAAATTTTATACATATGTGAGTAAAATTACATAATTTATTAATAGCGAAACAATTGTCCTGAACTAATCTGCATTTTTGTTATTTTTATTTGCCCTGTTCGTTTGCGCTTGTAGTCGTGCTAACTTTCATCGGAAACAATTCTCTGTGGCTGAAACCTAGCAGATCTATTTTTAGTGCTAGAGTCGACCACATAGTGGTTACTCTCTTATATATATATATATATATATATATATATATATATATATAATGCATATATTCACATACAGACAGACGACGGATTAGCTGGTTGAAACATCGAAGTTATTCTCAATCCTATTCTTTTTTAAAACAATAAATTTTACTCTTGAAAATTTTATCTGAACATAAAAACAAACATTAATGTGTGTGTGCGTGTGTGTGTAGGTATACTTGATTATATCGTAAAAAAGTCGTGTAAATTAAACTAAGATTCGCGTATCTCTCTATACAACGGGGTGAAGAGATAGCGTATTTTGCATTTATATGGCTTATAGTATCGGGTGATCTCCCCGACGGTAGGATGTGGGATCTGGATGAAATTTGGCTGGTTATTTCTAACTGGCGTAGAGATACCGTAATAATTTCTAATCAACTTTGAGCATTTATACACAAAACTACAATATTTCCTTTAATGACAACAGAATATGATCTGTTGGTATATTTTGCAGGTGAGACTTCTACATTGAGACTCTTTATGTGTTGCATTTACGCGTTGTTGTTGCAATTTCAGATTACACCTCAAAACATCTCTTCATTTTTCACATTCTATCCTCTCCGTAGTAGTAGTAGTAGTAGTAGTAGTAGTAGTAGTTGAGCAAGAACATATAGAATCTAAGTGTTGGCGAAGTCCTATGGGAAGTGAGGGAATATAATCTGATTATAGGGAAATGTGAGGTAATTTGAAATTATGGATAGATTGATGTGTTCAGATTCAGTAAAACTAAGAAAAAATAAAATTCATGCTTTTTATTTCGTCATTTATCAACTTCGTTTCTCCACCAACATTTCCATGTAGTCAATGCCAGCGACTCTTCGATGCAAGTATTGATCTACAGAGCCATCAACGCTATTATCATATATGAAGCGTCCAGCAAAGAAACTGAATTCTCGGATACGAGATAAAGACGCCGCTGCCGACGGCGATTATCCAATGTGTTCTTCGTTGCACGAAGTAATTTTATGGAAATTTGGTTGTCACAGGTTCTGTCATTGTTTACTACGTAGAGTTTCCTTTGCTATTTTTAGACTCAGGTTTGATCTGTTGGCACAGACTTATAATAAAAGGCATTCTTGTGGTGACCGTCCTGTCGTCAGGTATTACGTTGTTCAATGTAGTGTTTTTTGATAAATACTGCAGTGTGCTCTACACGAGGGAGAATGAGATAAGTATCTGTTAGATTTAAACAATATTTGTTGCGTAAGATATTCCATACATCTTTTTGTGTATATCATGGACTACAAACTCAAAAATATCTTGCTTTATAAGAGAGTGGAAAATTTAGTTGGTTATTTCTAGTTTCAATAAAATTTCAAGGAAAGCTTATCATTCTACTTTCGAAAAAGTGTTATAGGCGCAGGAGTGGCTGTGTAGTAAGTAGCTTTCTAACCAACCACATGGTTCCGGGTTCAGTCCCACTGCGTGGCATCTTTGGCAAGTGTCTTCTGCTTTAGCCTCGGGCCGACCAATGCCTTGTGAGTGGATTTGGTAGACGGAAACTGAAAGAAGCCTGTCGTATATATATATATGTATATATATGTATGTGTATCTTTGTGTGTCTGTATTTGTCCCCCTAGCATTGCTTGACAACCGATGCTGGTGTGTTTACGTCCCCGTCACTTAGCGGTTCGGCAAAAGAGACCAATAGAATAAGTACTGGGCTTACAAAGAATAAGTCCCGGGGTCGATTTGCTCGACTAAAGGCGGTGCTCCAGCATGGCCGCAGTCAAATGACTGAAACAAATAAAAGAGTAAAGAGTAAAGAGTATGTTAGTTACTCTTTAGTTTCGGAAACACTTCTACGTTTTCTCCAAACTGACGGCCTTCGATGTGATGGTCATTTAACTTAAAGGACAGCTATCTTCAATCCAAATCGACAAAGCTTCTCATTCCGCTCTTTCAGTAGATTTGTTTCTCGTTGTTTGGAAATTCTATAATGAAGCAACGCTTTGTTCCTGTTCTGTATAACGTTTCCTGTTCCGGCTAAAACCAAGCGCCATGTTGAATTGCTGATTACGTGATCTTCACCTTATTTTATCTTTGGTAGTTCTAGTTTCATTCAAGTATGCTAACAATTGCTAATTTTTCTTCCAAGAGTCGGTATCTTCTCACCCTGCACAAACAGCATTCTCTCATTTAGAGTTCATAATAATAAGCTAAGTATCTGGATGAAAAAAACAGAGACGGTTAACAAAGTTATGAATAGCACAGTTCAAGAATATATAAGTATATACATTGATACCAATCCTGATAATCATAAAAATATTTAAATACAGAGTACGTATACATAATGAGGACAACATTGCTAAAATCACGTGTAACGAATCGGGGAAATACTTTCGGCAGTAGACGAACGAAGCACACGAAATTAAACGGGAAATTATACAGCTTAACACTTCATTTCTTATAACATGTCATATAGCGCAGGAAATTGAGTTCTGACCAGCAGAGCGGTATTTGGATATAGATGTTAAACAAACTACTGTCATATTCAAAATTATAGTAGCAGATGTATTCTTCTACTCGTGTATATACAGCCAAATCCCGGTATATTCACATACAGACACACATGCATTTGTATGGTTGTGATAATGGACTTTGCTTTGCAACAACGTGGTTTCGAGTTCAGTTCAACTGCATGCGTAACTTGAATATATGTATACTACATTAGCAGACCAATCGAGACATTTAGGCTGAATTTTATTGTGCAGATGCTGTGCTATGATATTAAACTGCAGTGGTGGCTCCTGTTAGGGCATTTCCAGGGTTTTGATGAGTTTGGTACCACAGCTTGGCCATTATTATTCTTAGGTCTATTCTGACCCGGGTTAATAACTCCTGTTAGGATTCCAGCTATAGCTTAACTATCAAGTAAATCATTGCGAATATAGGGCCTATTGTTCCCGTTAGAGCTATTTTCTAGGAGAACGTAATTTCGTGTAAAAAATCTGAAATGCAATGGGTTTCTGGTCTTTGTTGTGCCACTGGTTTTATAGCTGATTGCACATAAAAGTGGCTTCAGTGCTGTGAAACGCGTTATCCACTCAAAGAATAACAAAATAAAATAAAATAAAATAAGATTACAATAAAATAAAAAAAAAAAAGAACAGAAACTTCTTAGACACTCAAAACTTACTGAGTTTAGGATCCAGAGTCGTTTTCATCATTTATGTATACGGTGTGGTTTAGGATTGAGAATCTGTGGGAACTGTTACTATTGTTCTTTTAGATTTTCTGAGCAGAAAGCTTTTAAATGAGCTTACCTTTGAAGTCTTTGAAGTCTTGAAGCAGAATCGCTTACCTTTGAAGTCTTTTTTCACTGCACCATCTATAAAACAGAGTGCTGGTATTGTTTTTGCGATCTTGTGTGGATATGAGAACTTGTATCTCCATATTCGTCCCATCTGGTTACATATCGACAAATGTTACATCAGTACTAATCCCTTGCCCATATTGTGCCACGAAATTAACTACCATCCAGAGATTGACTGTGTTACGTATGTCCGTGGAAGGAAATCTTGTGTCTGTCTTTCCCAAAGGCTAGGGAATAACTTATGGAGAGGTGTGGCGTACAATCTCAGCTTATGCTTTCGCTTTGTTCTTTGTTTTACAGTTGATTATTTGGTGCCCTAACCCTCTCTTTCTCGATGAAAAAATATTTCAGTAAAGGCATCCGTCAAAACTCTCTCCAGCACTTATTTCGATGGAACAAGAGTGCTTAATGTGTTCTTTGCACAGTCTGTGCACAAATTGAACGGGAAATGCTGGCACGTTTGAAGCTCAAGCAAAGCCTTCAATATATAAATATTGAAGGCTTTCATTTAAATGAGAGTTTCCGAAGGTCATCTTTTCTCTATTCTTGTTTGCGCCCAATGCAGTACATGCATGTGTACCGTTGCTGGACTTGTTACTGGTATTCACAAAGATTTTACGTGTTATATTTATGCTCGGCGTCAAAGGGTCGTGTTTTCTTTTAGCGTGTTATTATCACTTTGATTTTATCGTATTAATTTAGTTTCTGGTAGGTATTATTTTACTGGGTTTCACATATTTTACATTGAACATACTGTTCTCATTTTTTGTTTGATTATTTTATATCTGTGGAATGTGATATTTGTACCTTCTCGGCATCTATTTTTGTGGGTGCGATGTTGAATATGTGTAGATATATATATATATATATATCATGTCAAAATTAAACATAGACTTTGAAATATAATAAAATATAAATTAATTAAAACATTGGTCAAT
>NC_043009.1:54270609-54273109 GCF_006345805.1 Octopus sinensis | reverse complement strand
GACGTTAGTATTCTGTATTCTGTATAAATACGGCGCCTTACTTCTAACAAATAGGACTGTTACGTGACGGCCGTGCTGAGCAGAGGCCGATGAACTAAAAAAATTAAACTTTTGCATACAATTATTATTATTATTATTATTATTATTATTAATATTATTATTATTATGATTATTATTCTTATCATTATCATCATCATCATCATTATTATCACTATTATTATTATTATTTTAATATTTATTGTAATTGTTATCATTATCATATATATATGCGTCTGCTGAATGTGATATTGTCAAATGGTAATAGCTCACTTTCGTAATTGTTTATCGCAAAAATGAATTTTCCACTCCAGTAATTCATTTGTTTCAAAACATTGTGCGATATAACAATGAGTGGAGAATGGACATCCGTCACATCTGCTGCAGCGTGTATGTATGTATGTATGTATGTATGTATTATATATGTATGTATGCATGTATGTATGTTTTTATATATGTATGTGTGTATGTAGGTATGTATTTGTGTGTATATGTATGTACGCGATCTATGTGCGCTTGCAACTATAGAAAAGCAACACTTGTAAACAAAAACTATAAAAACAACTATAAAACGATGGGGCTACTTGTTTTTGTTGTATTTCGAGATGATCATTACGACAATAAAAACACGCACTGGTTTTATTGCCCTTTATTTGTATTAGTCAATCGGAGCCATTGCAAGGAAGGTTGTCGTGTAACTACATTCAATTACACTTGTTAATCCTTGGTAAACTGCCTTCTATCCTAGCACTGATTTAGCGAAAGAGTTATAAGTGGAATTTATTAAAAAATAATTCTATGGAAGCCTACTAGTAGGACTGTCTCAGTTTTAGACTTGTGAACATGATCCGTCGCCCAGATTAATATATCTTTCTGTTTCTAGCATATTCTCAATGTCATCTGCTCTCTTGCAGATAGTTGAATTTGATTTCTGCTCTGAAAGTAGGTACCTCTTTGTCTGTTCCGTGCTTCTGACTCCCGAAATTTGATATGGGTCTGTCACTTCTCTTCTTACTAAGCAAAACAAATCTTTCTCTGTCGGTCTGTTTGTCTGCTGTCGCTTCATGTTACCATGTATACAGGCTTCACCGATTATGAACCTCCAGGTTCAATTGTGAAGATTCATGATTTTCCTTACAGTGACGTTTCACTTTGTTTCATGTCGACATTTTTACAATTTACTCTGTCTTCTGCTCTCCTGACTGTACCCTTGAGGACTGGGACTATTTAAACCTTAAGCAGGACGGTTAAAACACCCCAGTTCAAATGGCAACGTATTACACAATACCAGGGGTCTCTGCCACATATGTCTAGGTATAACTCAATCCCCGATTTCTTTATGCCTAAACTACCAAAGCAACTGATAATTCAACCGATCTCAGGCCCTTAACAACAAATTATCAACCGGACCAAGCGAGCCTGGGAGTAGTGCTGATTTAGAGGTAACTTCATATTCCCTGAAACTTCTCATCTGAGTTGTAGCCTCACAACCGGATGCAGATCAATTTCTTTGTCAAGTCAAAATACAAAAAATACCATTAGAAAATAAAAATAAAATGTCATTATAATGGTATGTGTGAGATATAGATATTTATTATCACTCTCGCGCTATGTAATTGCTTCATTTTCCACACGAAATCTCAGATCAAGGCAGTCACCGAATAAATACAAGCCCCAAACGCAACGCCTATCAAGGAGGTATTTAATATATAGATTTTGTGATTTACAACAAAAATAATAATAACCTTCATTGATTTTAGGTCATTGTGTATTTTGAATACTGCAATCTATCCATTCTCGAGAAGCCTTTGTGTTTCCGATCACATAATGATAATATTTATATCGTTTAGTCTATGTATTCGGCATTTCCTGAGAGGGTTCAAGTTCTAAAGGTAAACAATAAACACTTATACACACACACAGAGAAAGATTGAGGTAGATAAATATAGAGAGGGGGAGAGAGTGAGAGAACTGCTTTTATCATGTTTCTGTACAATAATCTGTCAGTGGACAACCAACCGTGTTGTGACATACATGAGTGGCATAATAAGAATGAGAGCCAACGAGGAAGCATCTGTGTGGGTGTGGGATGTGCTAGAAGTAGTAACCAAATCACAACCGTTCCGTCATAAAAAAAGGACTTGTCGGATAATGTACCCTTAATGTAACTGGCAGAATGGTCGCAGCTGTGGTGCATTCAGTTGTATTGCTAAAAACAGTAGCAGCAGTAGTAGTAGTGGATGTAGTAGAAAAAGAAGAAGAAGGAGAAAAGTACACGAAAGAAAAGAAGAAGAAGGAGAAGAGGAAGAAGAAAATGAAAAATTGAAGAAGAAGAAACGAAGAAAATGGGGAAAGAAGAAGAAAAAGAAAGAGAAAAGAAGAAAACAATTATTAGAATAGCAACAGAAGATTACAATGACAATGAGAACAACAATATCTTATGTAACAAAATACATTTCTTTTG
>NC_043009.1:54258109-54265609 GCF_006345805.1 Octopus sinensis | reverse complement strand
GCAGTTATATCTACTTAAGAAGATTTCCATTAGATCGTTTGCTGTTCTATTCTGAGCAACCACAGGAACTGTAGCAAGTAATATTAAATACTTATTCTGCTATTGGTATCGATTATTACACTGTGCTGGACGATACTCCATTAATTGATATTGGAGTGTATAGTCACTTTTATGGAACTCAAAAGCATAGGAACCCCTTGGTAAGATTTGAATTTAAAACTCGAAGAAACAGGCATGATTGTGCGATGAAGAAACTCGATTTGCATCCATGTTGTCTCGGCATAAGTCCCATAAGATGTTACATTGTACAGGTGTCTTGCGCTATAACACCGGGCCGACCACCCCTCCTCCGATTGTGAGTGAATTTAGTAGACATAAATTATGAAGAAACCTGTCGTTCACACTCACACACACACACACACACGTACACACACACACACACACGTATCCTAGAGGTAAATACACTCTAAACGTTAGGTCACTAAGTGGAAAAAAACAAAATTTTGAATCCTAATCAAAAAAGTCTGACCGCTGACTATATTCACAGGAAGTTAATTATATGGCCGGTCCTAGAGTGACTAATGGTTTCGCATCCATATAACGCTTAGCCTTATAGACGACTTGTCAGAATCCAATGACTACAGACGTATATCATCTTTCCAAACTGAAGATAGAAAACCGTCATATATATATATATATTGAGAATAACAAGGTAGTCAGAATATTGGATCATATAATTTTTATTTACATTAATAGCGCTTTCTTCCGTTATCGGATTTATCAAAAAAGAGTTTTACAGCAAGTTTGCTTCGCCTTTTTTCCTTTTTATATAAAATTGAAACGGATGATGTTCCAGAAAAGGGGAGAGAGAGAATGGAAGAGAGAGAGAGAGAAGAGGTGGAGAGACAGAAACAAATTAGAAAGAAAGGTGCAGGAGTGAGAGAGGACAGGAGAGCAAGAGATAGAGAAATAAGGAAGTAGAAGCAGTGTGTTTGGGGGTTTCTGAAGGAAGGGAAAATAAAGAAAATTGTTTGAGAGAGAGGGAGGAGGTAAAGGAAACGTGGCTGTTGTATCATTGTTGTCAGACTTGTTTGATGATTATTCAATATGTCGTTTTTTCCACTTAGTGAACTTTTGGGTGGGAAGGAAAAGGAACTTTTGGATTCGAGTAGTCAAAGATTTTAATTAGAAAACCAGTAAGAATTATAATTACATTTCAGGGTTTTATTTTTTAATATTCTGTTGTTTTCATTAACGTAAGGGGGAGAGAACAGTTGTATGGATGTGATCAAATATTTCTGATTAAAATTCCAGATGTTGTTTTTGATTTAGCCGTGTATGGCTGTTTTTGAAAGAGTGATTTTAAAGTAACTATAGTTATGATTTTAAATACAATTTGAAAAAGTTTAAGTGTGGGACAGAGTCTCTCAATTATAAATATGATCGGAATTTCTCCTGACTACCTTGTTATTCTCAATGTACAATATCTGAAAATCATTCCAAAAACTCTCTACATATATATATATATATAATATATATATATATATATATATATATATATATATATATTATATATATATATATATATATATCTATATATAGATATATATATATATATATATATATACATATATATATATATAAACTCAGAACGTCGAGACATACGAAAGGCCGCCTTATTCTGGTTTAAAACAAAAATATTAAAAATTGACTGAAGCGTTCAAACTTTAAATGGAAAGACTATTATTGTTCGATATGTGTACACCCATACACACCCCTCTTTTTAAGGGCGCATGTCAGGGGGTTTCAAAATGCAATTTTTTAAAAATCATCAGCTGACCCTTTCTGACGAAGAGCTCAGCTCGAAACGTTAAACGCTCCCTCTTCCGTTCCTTCCTGAGCGTCCAATAATACTATATTTGTTCCACGTTCTCACGTTGTGTTTTCTCTTTGTGTTTTCATGTTTGGATTAACTATATATATATATATATATATATATATATGTAAGTATGTATGTATGTATGTATGTAAGTATGTACATGTATGTATGTATATGTATGTATATGTATATATATATATATATGTATATATATATAATATATATATATATATGGTGATGACTATGAGTATGTGTGTCTTGTCTGTGACCTACCATAACTGGACACCGGGTTTTGTTTTGTTGACGTCAACGTAACCTAGCGGTTCGGGAAAAGAAGCAGATAGAATGACTACAAGATTTTAGAAAAGCAATAAGTATGTGAGGATGATTTGTCCAAGCGGGTATCCCTGCATAGCTGCAGACTATTAACTGGAACATGTAAGTAAAAGATAAAAGATAAACGAAGCTTAATAAAATATCACCAGTTATTAGGTTCCATGGTCCAACGACACTGCAACTAACAAGCCAAACATTCGAAAATGACTTCCAGATATTTTAAAGTCTTAAACTGTTATGTCTTCAATATCTTAATGCGCAATAATTTCACTCTTATTGTACTGTGTATGGTGAGACATGTTTCCCTTGCTCTAATATCAAAGAATTTAGTACGTTGAAAGGGGGATAATGTTCACACTGTAACGTGCGTACATCGAAAGTGGACGAAATTTTAAAGTGTGATAAGCTAAATAGTTGTATGAATTATATAAACTTCACAAAATATTGATTTATTCACATCAATGCTTCAAATGTTCACTTGCGGTATACTGCTGTATTTTTTATTAAATTCAAAATGCAGTTGCTGTCACCCTTTTGTTTTCAACGTAAAAATAGAGTTTACAAAATGAAATACCACTGAATTGGTGGATGTAAATAATCTTTCTTTATTTGTAGTTTACAGGTAATATAATTACTTCGATATATTATACGAACAGTACGGAGTATGAACTCGAGCTTCGCAACTTTACCGAAGAAGTAGTCCAGTATTGGCATCATATTTCTATGATAACCTGTTTATTTATTTCATTTCATGAAAGCTGCTCCATGAAAGTGATTAAGGTGGCTATCAAACAACTTTAAATGATATACCGATATAAAATCTAACTTCCAATAACTCATCAAAGCCGTAACAGACTTAATTCCACAGGCTTGTCGAAGATAAAAATAATTTATTTATTGAATGTGAGAGAAACACATCGTTTTTTCTAAGTTCTTACTTTATAGATTTACAATGGATTACCGCTGACTAGAAGTTTAACACACTCTAAGAACTTCGTCGTAAGTACGCAAGAGCATAAAAAATAATAATAATAAAAAATTCAATATATGTAATTCATATTCAAACTTCTAGTCCCACAAATATGAAAAAATCATTATCGCCTTTATATTAACTGTCCACTGGGGACACCGTGTTGATTTATTAAATATAACACGAAATAATATATAATATATAATACATAATATATATAATATATATATATATATATATATAATATATATATATATATATATATATATATATATATATATATATATATAATATATATATATATATGTATGTATGTATATATATGCCTATATGTGTGCAGGTGTATTTGCATGTGTGTAAGATTGAAGAAATTGATTTCCAATCCATTGAATTCTTGATCTCGGTGTCTTCTGGATGATACACAACAGCGAACTGTGGCATGCTTTTAATTCAAGCATGTGATATTCGTGATATTTCATACATCGTTCACAGTCGACGAGGCATCCTTTTCAAAATATGTCTGGTTATATCTTTCCCCATGAGAAGATATTTACAGTAGCACCACGCAAGACTAGCGTCATTTTCAATATCACAAAACTCAATGAAGCTCATATTTTGGATATCATTTTGTTTTCATTTAAATTATTTATTTTTTATATGGAGCTGATGATGATTACTAAAGAAATATTGCTTTTCTAGCATGAAAATCTGATTACCTTCCTTTATTATTATTGTTATTGCTTATTATTACTATTGTTATTATTATTATTCTTTTTGTTGTTAATATTATCGTTATTATTTTTGTGGTTATTAATTATATTATTGGAATTTGTATATAAACAAAGGCATTTCTATATTGTTTATATTATTTTGTTTTTCATAGAAACGAGACGAATATGAAATTTCTAGCGAGAGAGCAGCAAACAGTCTGAGATTTGTTATCTTTATATTTTTACAAGTGGTGATAGGTGTTGACGGTGGTGGAGGTTTAGTGATAGGGTGAAAAGTTTGTAAGTTTGTATAGGCTAAAGATTATACACAAACATAGACATAAGTATGCCTATATAACTATGTTTTTAACTATCTTTGTATGTACCTTCCCATACATTCGTTTCTATACGGAGATACGTTTGTCTGTCTGTCTGTCTGTCTGTCTGTCTGTCTGTCTGTCTGTATGTATGTATGTATGTATGTATGATGCTGTGGTCAGGAAATAACTTCAGAATCATACATCCAGCATTGAAACTACTACAGCGTGGGAAGATTTTCGAGACCAGGTTTTTCAATGTGCTGCTGAGACATTGGGCTATGCTGCTGCCAGATACAGAGACTGGTTTACTGAAAATGATGCTGAAGTTCAGCGACGGCTGGTCGTACAGTGCCGTACCCTCAGTAATTTACTGCACAGAAAACTTACAGTCGTACAGCGAAATCTAGCTCTTGCCCACTACAGCAGTGCAAAATCAGTACTGCGATCTCTCTGGAAGATGCAGATTACCTTGCTCATGATATTCAGACCACTGCTGATGCATATGACAGAAGGTTTACCACCTTATGAAGCAAGTTTACGACGCTAAGATCTCTGCATCAGCCCCTTTGCTTTCCTATGAGTCTTCAACTCTGTTTATTAAACCAACAGGTCACGGGTCGCTGGATTGAACATTTTTCTGAACTCCTAAGCCTTGAGTCAATTGTGGACGAGTAGTGATTGACACTATGCAGCAGACACCTGTCGTTAATTTCTTAAATTGCACACCCTTAATAGATGAGGTAATGGCAGCAATAAGTAAACTGAATCTTGGTAAGTCGCCTGGTAAGGATGATATTTGTGCTGAGGTGCTACGATTTGGTAATAATCACATCATGAACTTATTAGTGTAATCTTGATGGATGGTGCAATACTTAAGGCCTGGAAGGATACAATTATTCTTTCTCTCTATAAAGGAAAAGGATCCAGAGCAGAGTGTGGCAACTACAGAAGTATTACTCTACTATCAGCTACTGGAAGGGTTCAGGCAAGTATTCGTCTTATCCGCCTCAATAGGAATCTTGTAAATGATGTCCTATCTGAATCTCAATGTGTTTTCCGATCTGGAAGAGGAACGATGGATATGGTTTTGACAGCGAGACAGATGCATAAGTGCTATGAGCAGAATGTGGATCTTGTCCAGGTATTCATTGATTCAACCTAGGCCTTTGATACTGTGAATAGGGCCTCTCTATGGAAAATACGTGGCAAACTTGAATGTCCGGATCGCTTTGTATGAATATTCAACTCATTTCATGATGGGACGTAGGCTTGTGTCAATGTTGGTGGTGGCATGACGGGACCCATTCCTGTAGAGAATGGTGTCAAGCACTGTGACATCTTTCCCCAACTCACTTTTCTCTGTACTGTTTTGATACTCTTACTCAAGCTTTTGCTGTGGACAGCTCTCGTGGTGTATATGTTAGGTATCAATCTTCTGGTAGTCTTTTTAACCTGTGTCGATTTGCTGCAAATTCAAAAGTTTCCGGTCTCTTATACGTGACCTCCTTTATGCAGACGACTGTGACTTAGTCACTCATACAACGGCTGATGTGCACATACTTGTGAACCATATTTATGCTTCTTGCAAAGCATTTCGACTCAGTATTAGCCTGGACAAGACTGTTCCAGCCTGCATCACGAGACCCATATGTGGAACAAACTATCTTGGTTGAAGGAACAATACTGAAAGTGCTAGACAAGTTTGTTTACCTAGGCAGTACACTCATCCGGTCTTGCAGCCTGAATGATGAAATATCTTTAAAGCGATCGAGAGCAACTGATTCCTTCAAGTCTTTTGAGTCTCGTGTCTCGTCCCAACATGGCATCACAAAGCGAACAAAAATTGCTGTGTACCATGCATGTGTAGGTGTACTGACATCGCTCCTTTACTCCAGTGAGACATGAAACCTTCACTAACCTCATGTAAAGGTCCTTGAATGCTTCCATCAGAGATATATGAGACACATCCTGAATGTTTGCTGAACCTTAAAATCTCCAGGTACCAGGTCCCGAGGAAAGCCGAAATCCTGAAGCGATGGGGCTTTACTTGTTTCAGTCATTTGACTGCGGCCATGCTAGAGCACCGCCTTTAGTCGAGCAAATCGACTCCAGGACTTATTCTTTGTAAGCCCAGTACTTATTTTATCGGTTTCTCTTGCCGAACCGCTAAGTGACGGGAACGTAAACACACCAGCATCGGTTGTTAAGCAATGCTACGGAGACAAACACTGACACACAAACACATACATATATATATATATATATATATATATATATATATATAAATAAATATATATATACAAGTTACGTTGGACTGGACACCTTGTTAGATTGAATGATAGCAGGATCCCTAAACAGGTGCTATATGGGGAAATTGTTAGTGGGAAGTGACCCCGGCAGAAGCCAAGACTGCGATTTAATGACTGTGCAACTTCTTCAATAAAGGCCTGTGAAATGCAGGAGACGGACTGGGAGAGCAAACATTGTCATAGCCACGGATGGAGGAAACAGGTAAAATCGATACCTTTGAAAGAACATGTATTCTTCATGAAGAATTTAAGCGTGCTGCTCGAAAACGCACGGCTAGTGTAATGAATGGGGAAAACTTGGTCTGCAATATTTATAGTCGTGTATGTTTGTCAGGAGCAAGGCTCGTTAGTCACCTGCGGAGTCGCAAGTAAAAAGTAAACGGTGGTCTTGAACGAGTAATGTTCCTAAAGGTCAATAACGATTTTCCTCGGTCACGAGTGTACGGCCATCATGTGTGTATGATTATTATTCGGTTTTATTTCAAAAATTATTGCCAAAAGAGAAAGAGCCAGTTTCTGACGTCCATCCAACGGTCTTTCATTGGAATTTCAACAACGCCAAAAGGATATTTTTGTATGTATGTATGTATGTATGTATGTATGTATGTTGTATGTATGTATGTATGTATGTATGTATGCATGTATGTATGCATGTATGTATCTATGTATGTATGTTTGTATGTATGTATTTGTGTGTGTGTGTGTGTATGTATGTACGTATGTATGTATGTATGTATGTATGTATGTATGTATGTAAATATGTATGTATGTATATACGTATGTCTGCCTGTATGTATATATATGTATATATGCAGATTTATATGTATTGTTTTATGTATATATTCTCGTGCACATAGTTGTATGTTAAGACACGCTCATATATACTTGAATGATAAAATTCTGGAAAGTTTTACAGATTTGTACAGTTCCAGTGATGGCTTGGATCTGTAGTCTTCGAATCAGCTCTTTTCTCATT
>NC_043009.1:54255344-54258009 GCF_006345805.1 Octopus sinensis | reverse complement strand
GCATTGACAGACGAACACACGGACACCTTCTAATATATATATATATAATATATATATATATATATATATATATTGTGTGGTGTGTGTGTGTGTGTGTGTGCGTGCGTGTGTGTCTATGTATATATTATATATATTATATATATATATACACAGATAGAGAACGGGTATGATATATACCTGTTGTACATAGATGTATATATACAATATATATATATATATATATATATATATATATATATTATATATATATATATATAATATATATAAATATATTTATACACTCCCCCAAATAAATACATTTACAGACCCACATACAGGAACGACTTTCAGAGAGACAAAGTAGATTACATAGACGCTACTACATCACTGGTATATATTTTTATCGACCCGGAAAGAATGAGAACTAAAGATCTCAGTGTAATTTGAACTCAGAACGTGTAGCACACGGAATGCCCTTAACCATTTTGTCCGGCGTGCTATTGAATCTGACAACTCACAGCCTTATTGAAATACATAAATACTACCGCAGAGTAGAAACATAGGAGAAGGAAAGATCCAGAGAAGGGAAGACAGAGGGAAAAAAATCGCCAACGGTACACACGGTGGTCACATTATATATGCATATATATGTACTTGGAAATGGATGTGTGGCGTTCGATCATATAATACTATAATATATAAATATATGCATATATACATACATATATGTACATATATATATGTACATATATATATATGCAGGTGTTTGTGTATGTGTGTGTCTGTGTCAGTGTAAATGTATGTGTGTACATGTGTGTCTGTGTGTGTGTAAATATCTAATACTCTCAGTGGATTATTCGAACAGCACCTTTGTTCTGAACAGGTTTATCCAGGTCCAGGATATACGTTTACAGGGAGTGGTCCCCGAAGGTCTATAGACAGCGAACCGGCGAAAGAACAAAACTCATACACTAAGCATATGAGGTTGATATTTACAACACTACCGCTTCTTACAATTCATAATTGAATATATATATACATACATACAAATATTCTGTGTTTTATTAATTATCTTTTATTAAACTTTTAATACTTTTTATATATTTAAAATAATATAAATTAATTAATTCTATGTATTGGCTTAAGTTTTTCATTATTTGATTTGCCTAATAGTGGTTTTTATCTATAATCTGATAAATATAATATATATATATATATATATATATATAATATACATGTAAAAGAAAATTACAACATATAAAAATGTATACAAAACATCCTGCCATTGTGAGCGAATATGGCTGACGGAAACTGAATGAAACCTGACGTATATTATATATATATATATATATATATATACGTATGCATCTGCATAGACTGTATACGAACCGATGAATGCTACTGTGCTTACAGGCTTTCGCCAAGCGGGAAGGAAGTCATAAGTCATACCAAGTGTAATGGACTTGTTAAAAAGCGAATCAAAATGTATCCGAAATCGAACACTAACGCCATAAAAGTAGAAGGAGACATTACATAATGTATTCTAAGATATACAATGCATTAAGAAAAAAAGACTGCATCATCAACGACTACTAATATCTGTTCTTAAAACTGCTCACTCTATAACACTTTACAAAACAACAGAACAATTGGAACATAAATAGCAACAATACCAATGGCAACAGTGCACGCTTCTCACTATCTCTCCCCTCTCTCTCTCTCTCTCTCTCTCTCCCTCTCTCTCTCTTTATATATATATAGTCCGATCTATCTATCTATCTATCTATCTATCTATCTATCTATCTATCTATCTATCTATTTGTCTCTCTGTCTTATGTCTGTCTGATTGTCTGTCTGTTTGTCTGTCTGTCTGTCCGTCTGTCTGTCTGTCCGTCTGTCTATCGTGTGTCTGTCTGTCTGTCTATCTATCTATCTATCTATCTATCTATCTATCTATCTATCTATCTATCTATCTATCTATCTATCTATCTGTGTGTCTCTCTGCTTATGTACCTGTCCGTATGTCTGTCTATTTGTCTGTTTCTCTGAATATATATAAAAGACAGAATATGGAATATACGAGAATATATCATTAATCACAACAATTGTTTCGACACATCTAGCATCGAGTCCTCTTGTGAGACGCAAAAAAAAAACTGGTACAGGAGTATCCGGTGGAGCAGACGTATCTCGCCGGGTGATGAATAAATAAAATGACAGTTCCATAATGCAACTTTTCCTTTTGTAGAGAGAAAAACAGCCAGACGGAAGAAAATTCTTCATATATATATAGAAAAGCCAAAATTAAAATTGCAGAAGACAAAAAAAAAAAAGAGAAACGAAAACCTAATCAGCGAGAAAAATATTGAAACTAACCGTTGTTTTTTTTATTTCCTCTAATATAAAATATACCTACGTAAGGTGTACTAGCCATCTGAATGTGGCTAGCCACTCTCTAATACTCTTGTTCCTAAATCCACCTTTAGCTGTGATTTTGGAATCTAATTGTCGACCAACTACATATTCTTTATATATATATCTGCTTGTGTGGGGAGGTATGCGTGTGTGTGTATGTGTGTTTGTATACACACACACACACACACACATATATATATATATGTATATATAATATATATGTATATATAATATATATATGTATATATATATATATATATGTATAACATAT
>NC_043009.1:54242844-54252844 GCF_006345805.1 Octopus sinensis | reverse complement strand
GATGTATCGAATAAATAAGAGGAATATCAATTCTATTATTATTATTATTATTATTATTATTATTATTATTATTATTATTATTATTATTATTGGTGGTGGTGGTGGTGATAGTGGTAGTATTAGTTGCTGTAGTATCTTACAAATTGTGTTTATGCATTGTTGCTTTCGTATAAGATACACCGATGTGAGCACAATCCATTAGCTTGTGATAACCTCTACGTAAAAAAACAAAAAGCACACGACCCAAGCGTATTCATATTCATTCACGCACATACACATCCAAAAATCTACTCATATATAAATATGCAGAAGTATAAATAAACTCATCTTGTGACTGAATCCTATTCATATACAGGCATATGTAAATATACTGAAGCATATTTTCAGATGAACAATATACATTTCTCTCGATCGTTGTTGTTCGCCATCGGCCTTGATCTTTTACTCTGTCTTTCTCATATTTTGTTCACAGATCTCATCTCACGTTCACTCTTTGTTTGTTGTATCTATCATTCTGTCGATCTATTTTTCTGATATCTCCTTCAAAAAATCTTTTTTTTTTAACTATCATCCGTTGCGAATCTAGACCATCACTACGGTTCCATCTTCCGCGGTTGGATCCCTGCCTTATACAGCAGCATCCGCTCGGTAGTTCGCGTAAATGGTCATCTATCCAGACCATTTAACACCACGCGTTCGGTTCGTCTTCTCCTTAGACTCTGGCCGACCAAAGCACTCACAGTGGATTTGACTAACGGAAACCGAAAGAAGCCCGTCGTATATATATAATAATAAATCTCTGTGTTAGGAATAAACAGTAGGTGCACCGACATTGTGAAGTATATTTTCCACCTAAATGTGGCTAACTCTTAAGGGTTGATGATACTGTAGCTTGTAGTCCCAGGAAGACATCTCCTCCAGCTGCCTATCGCACAGTTTCTATGCCCTATCAGTATTTGCAAATAGAAGTCATCATTCCCATCTGCAGTCTGACGTGATACACATGGACCAGAGTTTCTGGGTATTGACCCGTCATCACTGCGTGACGACCACCGGTTGGTGATGGGAATTGATTCTCAATGCAAATATATATATAATTTTTCGAGATCAGTGACTTTGCAACTACTGATAGGGCACAGAGAGTGTGTCAACAGCCATCTGGAGGAGATGTCTTACTTGGGTTACGAGGTACAGTAGCATCAACCCTTAAGGGTTAGCCACATTGCGGTGCTAAATATACTTCTCGATATATATATATATTATATATATATATATATATATATTATATATATATATATATATATATGTATGTATGTATGTATGTATGTATGTATGTATGTATGTATGTGTGTATGTATGTGTATGTGTTTTTGTGTCTGTGTTTTCCTCCTACAATCACTTGACCATCGATGTTGGTGTGTTTACGTACCCGCAAAAATAGCGATTCGGCAAAAGAGCCCGATAGAATAATTTCTTACAAAGAATAAGTCCTGGGGCGGATTTGTTCGACTAAATGCAGTGCTCCAGCATGGCTGCTGTGAAATGATTGAAACAAGTAAAAGAATATATATATATAAACCACCAACGTGTTGTTGAAAGGGCAGCTGCTGAGCAGGAATCTTTTTTGTGCATGGCACAAAAGATTGTACAGCAGCTAACCTGGCTCCATCAGGCTCAGGCTCGCAGATGGAACTGCCCACAGTTCACAAGACCGCCACAGCAGATGGACCCAGGGTGGACAACGCCGGCAACAGCATACACCTCACCTCGATGCTCCTACTGAACATCAGAGGTTTACTAACACACAGTAACAGGACAAAAGTCCCGTTCCTGAGAGACTTTGTCGCATGCAATCAAGCCTTATGCATAGCACTCACAGAAACGCATCTGAAACCGGACATAGCAGATGCGGAATTACACATACCACAGTATGTTGTACTACGGACCGACAGGAAAGAAAGGAGTCATGGAGGAGTTGCTATGTACATCCGTGGGGACCTCACACCCCAGGTCCTTTTGTCATACTCAAACTCGGTGTGTGACACACTAATTGTACACAAAGGCAACTTGATGTAGTTGTGTGTGCTACATATCGCCCTCCAGATGCCCCAAGTCATATGGGCAAGTTCGAGGACTGCCTTTTAAAAATAGAAGAAGTTCTAACCACATTAGAACAACACATAAGTGTACTTCTCATGGGAGACTTCAATCTACCGAATGTCAGATGGCCCGAGGGCCTTTCTCTCCCAGGAATGACAAGATGTGAACGTGGACAGGCGAGGTCCCTCCTGAACCTTACCAACACCCTGTACATGGAGCAAGTAATACTGCAACCAACCAGAGCAGGTAACACACTGGATCTCTGCTTCACAAATAATATGGATCTCATCCATAATGTGAAAGTGACACCGACACTACTCTCGGATCACAACATGGTAGAGCTGACCATGTACGGGCCAAAAGAGAGCACGGACATGCAGCCTACAAGAAACCCTCAGAATCTTTCCAGCTTGAACTTCAATAAGGCAAACTGGAAACAAATTGAGAAAGAGATCCTCAAACAAAACTGGCCTGAATGTCTCTCCCCGCCGGACATCGACATGATACTTCAACAATTCATGTCTGTAATGCAAGCCATATGCTACAAATGTGTCCCAGAGAGAAAGGCCACTGTACACAAGAACAAAATCCCCAGAGAGAGGAAAATTCTAATGAGACGGCGTACAAAAATTTCAAATCGCCTAAACAAACAAATTGAAAGTAGTGAAAAGTCCCGCCTGAAAATAAAACTGTTGGAAATTGAAAATTGTCTGCAACTTTCCCATGAGAAGGAAAGAGCAGACAAAGAAGCCTGGGCTATAGACAACATAAAAACTAACCCCAGAGCTTTCTACAGGTATGCCAAAGAAACGGCTACAGTGCACTGTAGGATAGGGCCACTCCTTGAAAAGGATGGCACACTCACAGGAAAACCAATGAGGGTAAGTGAAATACTGAATGAACAATTCAAGAGTGTTTTCACTCCACCCCTTGGGCATTTCCAAATCAGCAATCCAACTGACTTCTTTACCACTGCAGATATAGAATCAGAGGCGGCGACGATAAGTTACATCGAGATAAAGGAAGACGATGTAATAAAGGCTATAGATGAAATGAAAATAGACTCAGCTACTGGCCCCGATGGATTCCCGGCAATCCTCCTAAAAGTATGTAAGAGAGTCTTAGCAAGACCACTGCAGTCCCTCTTTCAGAGCTTCCTTGCAGCTGGCAAACTTCCAAGGGGACTGAAGGAAGGTAAAATATGCCCTATTCATAAAGGAGGTAGCAGAGCGGAGGCAAAGAACTACAGACCTATCTCTCTGACCTCACACATCAGCAAGGTCATGGAACGAATAGTCAGAAGGAAACTAATCACCTTCCTTGAAGAAAATGACTTGCTGCCTGACACCCAACATGGTTTCCGACCAGGAAGAAGCTGCTTAACTCAGCTCCTGCAGCACTATGACTGGGTGCTGAAACAACTGCTCAACCACTCAAATGTGGAAGTCATATATCTCGACTTCGCGCAAGGCCTTCGATAAAGTCGATCACGGAATGATATGTCACAGGCTGCGTGATCTTGGCATAGTTGGAAAACTAGGAGAATGGCTTCACGACTTTCTGAAGAATAGAAGTCAGGTGTGTAGTAGCCAATGGGGCCACTTCCATTAACACGCAAATAATGAGTGGTGTTCCACAGGGCACTGTTTTGGACCACTACTGTTCATAATGGCCCTCTCAGACATGCCCTCAGCCACGCAGAGATCCACGATCACAAGTTATGCAGATGATACAAAAGTTTCACAGGCAATACAGAACCCTGAGGACACTAAAAACCTGCAATGTGAGCTGGACGAAATATACAAGTGGGCTGAAAGAAGATAGCATGCAGTTCAATGCTGGAAAGTTTCAAGCTTTATACTATCAGCATGCAAAATTGAATGCAATACCCAATGAATACACTGGACCCGGAGGGATTGCAATCCCAGAGGCACAATCAGTGCGTGACCTGGGTATTCACATGAGTGATGACGCGACCTTTCATGTACATGTTGCTAAACTGACAGTGAAATGTAGACGGCTGGCTGGCTGGATTCTTAGAACCTTTAGAACAAGAGAACAAGAAACCATGATGGTCCTCTGGAAGACACTTGTCCTAAGCCACTTTGACTATTGCTCTCAGCTATGGTCACCATCCAGTGTCAAGTTGATCACAGAACTTGAGGCGATCCAACGAAGCTACACAAAGAAGATAGCCTCTATGCAGAATGTAAGCTACTGGGAAAGACTCAAGAGATTAAAATTATACTCCCTGGAGCGTAGGCGGAAAGATATGCCATAATATACATCTGGAAGATCCTGGAGGGAAGTGTCCTGAACTTTGGCATCGAGAGTTACACAAATGCCAGAACTGGGCGCCACTGCGTGGTGCCTAGGACTCCAAACCTGCCATCAAGATGTAGGACAAGATTCTGTGATAGCCTGGGCTTCCGAGGCCCACAGCTCTTCAATATCCTCCCGAAGAACCTGAGAGACCTGCATGGGGTGGATACAGATGTCTTTAAAATGAAGCTGGATCTCTTCCTGTCAGGTGTCCCAGATGAACCAACTTCACGGCAGGAGGGGCAGATGAGGGCAGCTGCATCGAACTCTCTCATGCACCAAATAGCAGTTGCTAGAAAGCCTCCATGAAGTAAAACCAAGTAGCAACACCAAATGGCGGTGCCCCAGCATGGCCACAGCTCATAGGCTGGAACTGGAATCAATCAATCAATCAATCATATGATATGATATGATATTTGTTTTTAAGTGTCTGGCCCCAGTTTTATTCAGAAGTGACACGTTACAACGCTCTTGAAATCTTCATGTAATAAATGCTTAGAATTCGATACCGATTAATACATAATGATGTTAATTGAGATAAATCTCAGTATAGTTAATGCATTTGTGAATATTTGTAAGACGATATCTTAAAATAATCTGAATTTGTCGACAAATAATAGTTACTGAGGATTGATATTAGGAATACTGTATAAATCGGCTGAACTAATTAAAATGAAGTAATTATGACACGAACAGAGTATTGCCAAGAGAAGTTTGGATCTGCAACAACAGGGTTCAAGAGTTGAGATATTTGAAATAAAAGCCAATAGTTGAATTAAGTAGTCACTAGGAATGTGATGCATTTAAATACTAAGTGTCTTAATGTACTCAATGAGAAATATGTATATGTGAATATATTTATATATATATCAAAACAAAATAGAAGAGTTTGTATATCTCTATCTCTCTCTCTCTCTCTCTCTATCTATCTATCTATCTATACACATACATACATACACGCATACATACATATATGTATGCATATAAATTTATATATACTTTAAGCAGGTGTGTGGCCTAGTAGTTAGGGTGTTGTAGTATCTATTACTGGAATGTAAGCTCGATTTCCAGACAGGGCGACGCGTGGTGTTCATGAGCAAAGCACTTCATTTTGCATTGCTACAGTCCAGTCGGCTGTAAATCGTAAAATAGTAACCCTGCGACAGAATAGTTTTCGGAACAGGGGAAGTGTTCGCCTACCTGTCTAATCAGGGAGGTGGCATCATTCGAAGTTTACAACAGTGTGAAGCGCATTGTGGCCAACAATGTATGACGACATCCGTTAGTCGGGTCAATACCGTGGATACTATTATGTATGTACACATACAAACACACTCTCACACATTTTCTCTCCATCTGGTTCCCTCTCAATCTTTTATGCCGAAACGTCAAAGATTTTTCCATTCTCCCCGAGCATCAAACTATCACCTGCTTGTTGCTCCTTCACTTGTATTCGTCTTTTGATTTTTTTGTAAATTTGAACTATACTTGTATATACGTATATTTAAAAAGAAGAAAAAATGTCTTTGATTAGATTAAACATTATTAATTATGTAAAGACATCATAAAAAAATACATGAACAGCACAGACCATTTGTAACATCGTGTGTATTAATGTTTTTCTCAAAAAATTCGTTTAATTAACATTTTTAGCTTGAAGATAATCTGCTTTTAGATCTTGTGACTTTCGACTGCAACAATATATTCTTGTTTTATATATATATATATAATCAAAATAAGCAACAAGAATGACTCCGGTAATTTGATACGATCGTTTCGTACTACGTCATTTTATTAAATGTTGTAAGTATTACAACAGATTTAAGATGCTGAGTACTCATCAGCCAATTATAGAGGTTTTCCATTAATACAAAAATATATATACATACACACATATATATAGTATTCTTTTATCTCTCTCTCTCTCTTTCTCTATCTATCTGATTGTCTGGCTGGCTGTATGCCTGCCAGTCTGTCTGTCTGCCTTTCTGTCTGTCTGCCTGTCTGTCTGTATGTATGTTTGTATGTCTGTCTGCATGTATGTATTTATGTATGTATCATCTCTCTACTTCTCTCTCCCTGTAGATAGATAGATAGATAGATAGATAGATAGATAGATAGATAGATAGATATATAGATATATAGATAGATAGATAGGATTAATAGATGCACCTACATGTGCATTTTTGTATCAGTGTGTCTGTGTGACTGCTAAATCATATTCAATTTTGTACTTTCTAAATAGAATTACAGAAAAAAGCGATAACATACACTCGTGGCCATAACGTGTATAACCACAAACACTACCGCCACCACCACCACCACCACCACCGCCACTGCCACTGCCACCGCCAACAACAACAACAGCAACTACTACTAGTACTAGTACTACTACTGCTACTGCTACTACTACTACTACCACTACTGCTGCTGCTGCTGCTACTACTACTACTACTACTACTGCTGCTGCTGCTACCACTACTACTACTACTACTACTACTACTACTACTACCACCACCACCACCACACACACATTATTTTCTAAGGACATTTTAAAAGTAGGGACCTGAAGAGCTACAGGCTGACAGCCTTTAGCATCAGCTACTTTCTCACATAAAACATGCATGAAAGACACAGGATGTTCTAGGAATGCGATTCTGTTTATCAGAATCAATGGATGCATTTTCTCTTTTTCATTCATTTACGTAAGTCTGCGTTTGTTTGCGGCTTTTGAAAAACGAATTTTTCACTTCTGAAACTCATGTTTGAAATATAATCGATAAAATTTCTTGCAATTCCGGCGCATGTTCTCTTTGAGAACATCCAATTCATTATTGACATCAGGTAATCTGTCATCTTTGATTAACAACAATCAAATTATGTTGCCATTTTCGGAAGGCTTGTCTCGGTGTGAATGTCCCTTTTCTAGATCTAACCAATTATGAAATTACAACACCAATAAAGAAAACATATATTAAAGGATATATTGGATCATACGTATTAAAGGATGAGGGACTCGTGATTAAAATGTCTTCCATCATACTTCTGTACAATAAGGCATAGCGTTGAATAAGCAGCAAATTTATTATGCATAAACCACGAGTCAAAGATCTCATACGTGGTTACCTGATCTGCTAGAAATAACAGTCTAGCCTTCATGAAACAACACATCACACACTCAAGGATTGAAACATTGCGTAACGAAGTCCTAGAGGAATTATACAGGTATAAATAGTAGGTTTGTCACAAACAGGACATTGTGGTGTATGAGTTTGCTGCATGCAGTCTGAGGTGGACCTAACAACACCAACACAAGCAATATCAAGAATAGTAACTACAACAAAGACTATAACATTAACAACAACGATAACAACACACTTCTCACTTCCTTTAGTGTCTTTAATTGCCCCCATCTCATGAATGCTTATTTTCTCGTTCATTTTAACCTATAGATTTTCTGTTAGCGAATTAATTGCATCAATGCAAGTCTATAATTGGCTGCATATATATTTCTTTACTACCCACAAGGGGCTAAACATAGAGGGGACAAACAATGACAGACAAAGGGATTAGGTCGATTACATCGACCCCAGTGCGAAACTAGTACTTAATTTATCGACCCCGAAAGGATGAAAGGCAAAGTCGACCTCGGCGGAATTTGAACTCAGAACGTAGCGGCGGATGAAATACGGCTACGCATTTCGCCCGGCGTGCTAACGGTTCTGCCAGCTCGCCGCCTTAATTAACTGCATATATTCTGTTTATATTTCCGCTTGCCTCGACGAAATGGTAGAAATATCAAACTGCAAAATAATATGATAATATAATAATATAAAATGATATAATATAATATCAATACAAGGTTAAAGTTTGATACCTATGTGATAGCTAGACGTATTAATGTTATATAATCGTGTATATAATTGCTTATATGAACCAATAACTACGTAAGAAAAGCTAGCATATAGGCACATACGATTTAACATTCACAGATACGGGCACAACATAGGGACAGATTAGTTTGTGTGTGTGTGTGTATATATACAGGAGTGGGCGTGTATATGTGTGAGAGTGCGTGCTTATTTCTGAGTCGTTTCTGCCCCACCACTCATGTACGGGTACTGGTTTGTTTATGTCCGAGTAATTTAACGAGTGGACGAAAGGGTCTGATGGAATAAGGAAAATTTAGGTATTATTTGTGTGTCTGTGTTTGTCCTCTCACAGTCGCTTGACAACCGATGCTGGTGTGTTTGCATCCTCGTAATCTGGCTTAGAAAGTATATATATATATATAATAGATAAATAAATGAAGAAATACGTGCATATATGTGTACATGACGTCACCCACGGTGCAAATAACATGAAATGTGTAAACAAACGAAGAAAAAAATGAGTAAAATAGGTAAACATCAAGAATAAATGGAAAAGCTGACAAGTAAACAAAGAGAAAGGACGTTTCATCAGTTGTCGGCTGTCTATATACGCCTTGTCGTTGAATGCTCGAAATGAGGAGTAGATAGACAGGCGACAAATGATGCGTGTTCCTTTCTCTCTGATTTTTCTTCTTGCTTACGTATTTCATGTTTTTTACACCGTCGGTAACGTCCTGTACCCATATATGCATGTATATATGCGGTGAGCTGGCAGAAACGTTAGCGCGCCGAGCGAAATGCGTAGACGTATTTCGTCTGCCGTTACGGTCTGAGTTCAAATTCCGCCGAGGTCGACTTTGCCCTTCATCCTTTCGGGGTCGATAAATAAAGTACCAGTTACGCACTGGGGTCGATGTAATTGACTTAATCCCTTTGTCCGTCTTTGTTTGTACCCTCTATGTTTAGCCCCTTGTGGGCAATAAAGGAATATATATTTATATATATATATATATGTTTGTGTGTGTATGTATCTCTCTGTACGTATGTGTGGATGTATGTATGCGAATCTTTCTATCTGTCTTTCTATTCATCTTATATATCTTATCTTTGTAATTCTCTCTGTCTCTCTGACTACATCTATGTGCATATATATGCGTGTGTGTATATGCATGCAGCACATACGTATATCACAGGCTAATAATTTCAATCATAGAACAAAATTGATTGAGGGTAGTGAAAAATCTCGCTGGCCCACTCCCAAATTTACGCTTAGGTCTTTAATTGCGTTGCAAAATTATTTATGAGCTAATCAGTTACGGTGTTTCGCTTGCCCGACAAAATGGCAGCCAATTTCGAGTGTCTAGATCGATAGAAACTTCAGTGTAATACATAAAAGACATGCAGTGGTTAAGGCTAATACCGAAACGGCAGACTGTCTATGAAACGTGCCTGTCAATATTGAGAACTATAATATTCCAATAACTTAACTCTACAACAAGGTATACGATGTGGTGAGTGGTGAGAATAACCTGCTTATATACAGTATGATGTTGACGCCATAACATACGTTGAAATGATGGGAAATAGACATATGCATATATATGTCTCTGCGCTTGTGGCTGCATGTATTCAGTCAAATACACTTATATAAATCTATATACTATATTATACATGTGTGTGCGTGACGACTCCTGCTCTTCAGATCA
>NC_043009.1:54230344-54237844 GCF_006345805.1 Octopus sinensis | reverse complement strand
AAAACGTTTGTCAACAAACAGCCATGGGACTCGAACCCACATCCCCTTAGGTTATATTTATACACACGTTTCTTTACATTTATATACACGTAGTTGTTCATTTAGCTATTCTGCGTCTAAACTTGCGGATGAATTTGTCAGTGAGCAGTTTAGCTTAATGGTAAGTCACTCAGCCTTATCTTGAATGTGGATTCGAGTTCCATGGCTGTTTTATATGTAAATATTTATGTGTGTATGTGTGTGTGTGTGTGTGAGTCCTTGTGTCTGTTTGTTCTCCCACCATCGCTTGACAACCGATGACCGTGCGTTTACGACCTCGTGACTTAGTGATTCGGAGAAAGACACCGATAGAATAAGAACTAGGTCTACAAAGAATAAGTTCTGGGGTCAATTTCTTCGACTAAAACCTTTTAAAACGTCGTTGCTGCATATATATATATATTCGAATAATCCTCCACGCACAAATATATATATATATATATATATATATATATATATATATATAGATATAATATATATATATATATAATTAATCAATAGGGTGGCAAAAAATTTTGTAGAATTTTTTTGCCACCAGCGGCCTAGTGGGAAAAAATTAAATAGTCATAGACCATTTTTAAGTTCAACATCACAATCAAGCAACGGCCATAATAGGCCATTCACCCACTATATATATATATATATATATGTATATATATATATATATATATATATATATATATATTATAAAGACACATACATGCATAGCTAATGTATTTTCTCCTCGCCACTTGGCCACGTTTTTCAACCTGTGTTTCCCGCCATGAAACAGACGCCTGTGGTCGCAGATATGACCACGTCTTGTTAGTTCGTTCTTTTTAGTAATTAGAAGCTGGGAGAGTGTTACATTGTTACCAAACTATAGAACTATAATATACCGCGACAGACAACATAAATAAATACGATGTTAGACGCCTTAAAAAAGCTGCGCAAGCTTTTTTCCGATTACATAAAATTGTCTCGTCCCGGAATTTAACGTTGTTAAATTCTGAAAGAAGACAATTTCACATATATGGAACATGCAGGTGCAGCTTATATAGTTTGGTAAAGAAATTACTCATTACAAATTTCCAAAACAACAAAAGATATATTTAAATGTCACGTTCGATTTTCCTTCTTGTACAAAACTAGAAAAATATATGAGTACTTTATTCCAGTGAATATGACATTATGTTGCTGTACAATATGAAATAAGAATTTTTTCAAACTCGCAGCTATAACTTCTTTTTGTATATAAAATGCTTCGTTGAAGGGAGTTTGAGTCTAGACTATTTGTATTTAATTTCGATGCACTTCTTCTATTAACTCCATATAAGATTAAACAATAAAATCAACGTTACATGAAGGCCATTGTGTTCAATGAATCTAAAGAACATTGAATAGCAACTATAATACCATCATAAGATGTGAAATAGAAATCCTAGGGCCGAATTAATGTACCAACCTGTCTAAATTACTGACAATGGGCAACTCACAACTTTTGGAAGTAAAACTTGCTAAGTTATTTGACATGGTTGCATACACCGCTGAGCAAATGAATGGAGACACAGGGAAAATATTTTCAGCACTTTTGTTAGCTTGAAATTTCACAGGACGAAAGTAGATGGAAGCAGAATGTTTGGGGTAGGCGTGGAGGTAAATTGCGTTCATGAATTGCAGAAAATGGAAGGAAGAATGAACGATGTTGAAAAGAGTTTCAAAAACGTGATCCTACCGTATTAAAAAAGAATATAATGCGATCATAATTGATGTGTAACTTCAGAGATAGTTTATTTAGAGAAAGAACATATATATCTCCTTTTTGAAGTAGTTTTGTGATATACCTCAAAATTTTGAGTATTTCACAAAGATCTGCTAAAAGAGTAGAAGATAAAATATGGTAAAGAATAGCTAGAGTTATTAAAGCTAGTTTTGATGTTCTAAAATCTATAGTCATACATTAGAACTCAAAGTTTATGCATAATTCCAAAGGAAACTCAACAAAAAACTATGCGTGATCGTCTTCTTTAGCCCAGTACAAGAGATAGAAACAGTTTAGACTTTACTTGTAGCTAAAGATGCCAGAAGTACTACTCAGGGAAAGGCATTTCATCATGAAACAAAAGATTTCACCTTGAAGTATTATAGATTTAACTTTCAACATCACAAGTTCAAATTAGAAAAAATATGGTGCGGCTAGGCTTCTTTAAGAACGGCTTAAATGGAAAGCTTTTCGTTTTATCCGCAGGCATGAAATGAAGGAAAAAAAAATTTGAAAAATGCTGAAATTAGGTTTATTGTAGAACAGCTGATATTCTTCCGAATGTCAGTCAATTAATATTTTATCAGTTTGAGTGAGAAAGCAACGATAATACGGAAATAAACTGAGTGCTGCATTTAAAGGGGGGCATATGTTGTATCGTTTATGAATTTTTTTTGCAAGATTCTTCATGTAAAACTGTGTTTTTAAACAGATATTATATTTGGGGGCGGTCATTTTGTCAATAAAATCGCGCACTATTTTTTTGATCTTCAAGTTAGTTTTATTATGATTTGTTTACTTTCATATAGTTTTTAGATATGTTGTATCGTTTTCTTTCACTTGTTTCAATCATTGGACTGATGCCATTTTGGGACACTACCGTGAACGAATTGATACCAGTACTTGGATTTTAAGTCATTATTCATCCTATAAAATTCCTTTGAAACACGGGATGTCAACAAAACAAGAATGGTTTATTTTTGACAACATCATGAAGCATTGGTCGGTCTAGAGCAATATGGTGAAAGACATTTGACCGAAGTTCACATGATTGCAAAGGTATCTTCTTAACAAAAGACACTGCACCCATTGTAGTAACAACTAGATACATGGTGGAGTGATTTTACCCATTTGTCACAGTTAGATATTTCATGTGGTCGCGATTATACCATCTTCTTGAAACAGAATCTACTGTTCTAAATTTATAGGCTCGTACAGGCAAACTGAATTAGGTGAATGTAATACCTACCTAATTCATATTTATGAAACATTTTGCATCCACAATTTTTAAAAAAAATATAAACCTTATGAAAATTTTGTAATAGATAAAAGGAAATTGTTATACACCAATGAAATTGTCTTCTCTAGCATCAAATGAAATAAACAATAAATAACCGCCATAAATAAAAACGCCAAAGTTCTAAGAATTGAAAGGTATGTCAAATCTTTCTTCAAAAATGCTACATCTATCTATGTATCCATACATACACACATATTTATTTACAGATATATATATACACACACACACACACACACACACACACACATATATATATATATATATAAACGTATATATACATATATTTATTAATATAATGCATATGTACATACGCAATATACACACACCAACGCTATATACACACATGCGTATATAAACTCACTGACTTCCTCTACATCCATATATACACACATATTTACATTTATATATACATATATATATATATATATACATATATATAAATACTTATATATACATACATACTTACACCCACGTAATATAAGTATATATATGTAAACGTATATATACATATATTTATTAATATAATGCATATGTACATACGCAATATACACATACAAACGCTATATACACACATGCATATATAAACTCACTGACTTCGTCTACATTCCACACTCCAGGAATCAGCTGTCTGATGTTTCCTTACAACTCAAGTTTTACGTTCTCTCGTCAGCTGTTCAAGCTTTCTTTATCTCTTCCAACTCGAAGTAATAAAAATGGCTTTAGAGATTTCCGTTCTCCTTCTTGTATCTTGCAGAATTTAAATTGCTTTTTGCTGTTGTTGCTGACACTATATCTCTACTCTAAGATTATTTACAAATACAGTTATACTTTGCTAAACAATAAAATACGTGGAAGAATTCATACACCATACTTTTTTCTTTTTTGACGAGGCCCAATGAAACTGAAACGTGAACATAAGACAAAAGACCAAACTGACTTCGTACCGATTATGCCAAGTAGAGGACGATTCCTTTGTATTGACGCTCGATAAGAAAAAGGGTAAAGATCCCCTTCGGTCATGAATGACCATGGGATTGCACCTAGAAAGTTACCCTCCTAGACACATGTCCGGGCAAAGTTGTTTATGGAAGGCCAGCAGTCGCCCATGCATACCAGCCTTCCCTCTCCACGCCACCAGTGTTATCCAAAGGGAAAGACAAAGGTCGATACAGCTTGGTACCAGGGACGTCGCAACTCATTTCTACAGCTGAGTGAACTGGAACAACGTGAAATAAAGTGCCTTGCTCGAGAACACAACACGCAGCCCAGTCCGGGATTCGAGCTCACAACCTCACGATCGTAAGCTCGACGCTCTAACCACTGAACCATGCGCCTTCACATGGAAAGAAAAAAGATTACAGCTTACATGTCATAAGAAAGATTACAGCTTACACATGATAAGAAAAAAGATTACAGCTTATTCTCACTATTCTCAAACCTCTCTGTTTCAAAATAAAAACAAAAACGTAAGGCCTATTGAATTATACGGCCTGAAGTAAACACTACCAGGAAAAAAATAAACAACAAAAAATAATGATAGGCTCACGACAGGATTATGTTTCATCACTGGTCTGCTTGATGAGGTGTGCCTAAGGACAAAATACTAGACATAATAATAATAACAAAAGTAATTCAGTAATGGACTTCAAGTAATATAATCATCGGTAGCCTCTCTCACTCTTTCTCTCTCCCTCTTTTCTGTTGTCTTCTCTCTTCCTGCAAGTGTCCTTGCACCCAGACAAGACGATAAAAGAAAGAAAAGTCTATATATATTATTATTTTGTAATAATTCAGAAATTACAGGTTCGAGCAAAATATACATATACAGAGAACCGTTTAGTCTTAAAGAAAATGACAACATAAACACCAAAATTATATGATTATTACTCCAAAGGACAACAGCTCATCCTGTGCAGTAATTGGCGTATTTTCTCGTCTTCAAAAATCGATGGTTGTGTGATAACATGCCAAGATTTTTCGCGGTAAACAATAACTGTCTTTATTGATCAGACTTCTTGACTCTTCGTTCCAATAATAGTTTCGTTATTGAACAAAACTCGAAGAATTTTTCACAATTCAAATAGCCATACTTTGTTAACTTTATCTACAGTTGCGACAGTATATTGAAGGGGCAGCATACAGCCCCCCCCAAACACAAACACACATATATACACGTATGTATATGTTGGGGAGGGTATGTGCCTCTGTTTGTGTATATATATATATATATATATATATATATACGAATGTTTATATGCATATATATGTATATATGTATATACTTGCCATCCGTATCTTCATTTGTTTCGCCTTGTGTATATGTTTAATTTTGTGTATCGTATATATATATATATATATATGTATCGTGTATATATATATATATATATATCCTATCTATCTATCTATCTATCTCTCTATACATATACATACATATATATATATATATACATATACATATATATTATATACATATACACATATATATATATATATATATGTGTGTGTGTATAATTTATATGCGGTATATATCTTATAAGCATATATCTCATATGCATATTCTATTTTAGTAAATAAATATGGACTTTTATGTACACACACACATATTTGATATGTATCTATGCGTATCTATATACGTACACACACAAACACAACGCACATAAGCACTCACACATAGAAACCGAGACAGAGAGACATATATATGTACGTATGTGTGTGTATGTGTGTATATGAGTGTGTGTGTGTCTGTGTGTGTGTGTGTGGTGCGCGTGTGTGCACGCGGTTGAATGCTTGCACAGGTTTGAGTTCAGGATCAATCAATCATAATTAATAATATTGGATATCGAGCTATCGACCCAGTTCACATTTTGTATGTGTTGGTGTGAATAATAGCTAAGGTTGCGAAATGTTTAATCGACAACTATTATTATGCTTTATTTATTGTTTACCGATAGAATATTGGAAGCGAAATATAAATGTGTTCGCAGATCTAACTATATGAATATACTGCCCCACCCCGCTCACACGCAACACACACACACATACACACACACACACGCATGTACACAGGTATATGCACACTGTAAATAAATGTCTGTGTAAATTTCCTATTGAATGCTCATAAGTTTAAAAGTCAAACGGGCGGGTCTCGTTGTCTTTATTCGAGCTCATACAACAGAAACCGAATTTCGCTTACTCCACTGTCTACCAACATGAAAAGAATAGATTGTTTTATGCTGTTCGAGATACATTGCATTATGCAAAACATCGACGATTGTGGCCACGGCTGGAACGCATTTCAATTATTGTTTCGCTCAGTCAGTCAGAATTGCTATCGGTTTATATAACAACAACGAGCACTTCTATTTCCTTCTACAACTAAGATTACAGCATTGTATTGGGGTGTACGGAAAGTTCGTGCCGATTTTTAAAGGAAAGAAAAAGGTCAATAAATACTTGCGCTTACATTTTTAATCAACCAAATATGAACAATTTTGTTGCACAATGCGTCTCCATCTTTCCTTTAACTTGAAAATACCCTCTTCCCAGAATTGAGGTGGTTTCATGGCAAAGAATTCATCAAGGTATCTTTTTACGTCATCCAAAGAAGTTTAACTTTTACCATTAAGACTATTCTGCAGAGACCTGAATAAGTGGAAATGCGAAGGAGCAGTATCTGGTGAATATGGAGAATGGGGTAACACATCCCAGGCGAGCTGTAGTAATTTTTGTCTGGTTCCCAAAGCATCAAGTACCGAAAATGAACTTTCTTATCTTCCATTTTAAAGGGTTACAGAATTACCACAGGTTATAGGAACATAAATCTTCTTTCACGAAAAGATAGCTTAAACTGTGCTCTAAATGGGGATGTAGTCAAATCCTCTTTTATGGACTCAACCATGTTCTAAAATAAGTCGAAAGGTAAGCTACTATAAATCGGCACGAACTTTCCGGACAACCCAATAATTTATAGCTGGAAAACAAGCATTTTACAAATACCAAATACTTTCGTTTTTAATTATTGAACAGAAAGTAGGTCATTTACAAAACTACGGTCATGTAAGGTACGCTAACTTTAAATTAATCCTGAGGCTTATTATTTCGATATTGAAATACTCTTGGCAACTCGAGATTTGAATTGAGTGAGATAGCAATACGTATTTTAATTGTTATTTTTAATTATACTTCATATAAAATTGCATCTTAAATCAGGTGTGAAGTTATTGGTAAGTTTGAACTTATTAATACCTATTGAAAACCTGAAATGCTACGAGGTTCAAGAGAAACGTCAGCTTAATTTGCTCAACATTATTCTGTGCAAGCAAGTATAAAAACTCTCGGTTAATGCAAAATAATTGATATTTGAATGATATATAAATAAGAAAAAATTATGTGATTTAAAGTACGGTGCCACTTTAGCGTC
>NC_043009.1:54212844-54225344 GCF_006345805.1 Octopus sinensis | reverse complement strand
CTATATTATTTAAGAACATTTTTTCATGCTTTGTTTTTCTTTCTATGAGTATTCTGCAACATCTGCAAAAGAAACTCTGGCGTCCTCAGCATTTATACTTTTGCCACGGGGTTACGTTCAACTTCTTTCGTCTCTTCTTTGGTCTGCTCACATTCTCCGCTCTCATTGACTTTAGCATTCCCAACACAACATCCGAAACATGGTAGCTAATCCCAAACTTTGTGTGGATGAAAAGGGTGAATTCCGCATTTCATGAACCCACTTTCCAGATTCTTGCTGTGAGTGTTACCACCAGGAAAGAGAGCAGCATGCAGCTCTGTGAGCAGAGCAGGGAAGCAACCTTAGTTAAGGTCTTTGAGCTCTTCCTGCCATAAGCGATCCAGTCATCTAAAATTTTTGTCCAACATTTTAAAGACGCCCATAGAATGCTACGTCATGTGGATGAAGTGTGGAATTGGGTGGTAGCAGCTTGTTTACTGCCGGAAGCAATGAACGGGGTTAATTTGAACGGCGTTCAAATTTATCCTGCTGGATAATCAAACGTGGGATATATCATGTCATAAACGTTTTTACAAAGATGCCAAAGGTATAAAAACACTTCAATAGAAAATTATTAACTAGTTATATTAGCATCATATTTCAAAAAAGGCTTGTATCTTTTATGCAAGAAGCTCTCTAGTTACTGTCAAAAGTATTTACATCATGCAAAAATATTTGTTGTGCTGGAATTTGAAGTTGACAAATTCTATTTTTTCAGTGGATAATCAAAGTTTTATTTACAAATTTTTTCTTTATGTTTTGAAATTATCCTATCTTAGAAATATAATTCTTAAGTTTAACATCACAGTACACAATTCTGTAAGAAACTTTAGTAACAAGCAATAAGAGAAAAAAATACATTTTATTAAAAGTTATCCCGGTGTTCAAATGAACCCCATTTCACGGTATATATATACATATATACACGTATTTATGTATGTATATACACACATACGAAGTTAAATACATGTTTATGATATATGTTTATAAGCTACAAATGTATCATTTTAGGTTGGTTTGAATTATCATATATTATTGATTCATTCTCCCGTTGCCATGTTTCAGCAAACTGCGTATTGAGAGACTTCTTTCAATATCTAATACAACGTCCTTGTACCCCAAAATTGATTATTCCTTACACATACTTAAATATCTCTCATCTTTGTCGACGTAATCAACTAAAGTTGATGTGAGAAGTTTTCTTGTATGTTTAGATATTTAACTAGAACGGCTATAGTGTCTGCAGATAGTGTTTGGTGTTAAACACACGCACACACATGCACGCATAAATGTATATATATTTATATATGTATATTTAGAACATATATATATATAGTAACAGAAAGAGAGGAATTTCGATTATCCCCACGTGGCGAGTTGTAATATATATAAAATTAAAGAAGGAAGATGCACACACTTTACATAGTTTTGATATATTTTTTAGTATCTTTTATATTGTGTTTGTCGACCGGCTTCGCTTTCGCTAATCATGGCATTAAAATTTATTTAAATACATATTTTCTTACGAAAAAATGCTTGTCCATGTTTTGTGTGGAGTTTATGAATGAATGATTCAATAAGTAGAATAATCTAAGGGGAGGCAACTGGTGATCGTTATTATTGTGGACAGGGAAGATAATTGTAAATTTTTGGGTGGGGGTTCTTATATATACACAAAAATTCAAAAACTAGAGTGGTGGGGAGAAATATGTACAGTAATGGGTATGTAATCGTGAATTAAAAATGGGAGCTGTTCTTTGCTATATTCCATTGTGAATTCAATTTTACGGTTTATATCATTTAGTGTAGATTTTTATTCCAGAGGTATACATGTATATGAGGTCTGTCTGAATACTATGGACCTCGTTTCACAAACAATTAATTTCAATTTCAAACAACAATCTTCATGGTTTCCCCTTCAAAGTAGTACCCATCGAGTCTAATGCAATTTTAAATCGTTCTCTGCCACGCTTGTATGCACTTCTGAAAGGATTCATGGGGGATGCCCTCTTGATGGCCTCCACGCCTTCATGAGCTTGGGAGAAAAAGAAAAAAGACATACAGTCAAAATCAGGTGTCAGCAGGTTCTTCGTTTTGGTGAAGCAATCACGATTTGTCCTGGCACGACTCTCGTCTCTTCCGGTTTATTCGTTGCTCGGTGTTCATCCTTCCTTCCTCAGAGCTCATAGCCGAACGGTCTGACAAGAAGAGGTGCATACAAAAGCATGTTGAAACAATATGCAATGGTTGCAGAAAGCTAAGATTACAATTACATACTTCCAAGATATCATGTTAGATGATAACACAATCCGCTTATCCCTCTTCGCCCATAACTCACACAGCACATCTAGTCCCGTTACTTTTGATATAGAAATCATATATATAAATGCTTGCTTTTGTGAATTTGTATATGCGGACAATTTAATATTAAGTTGAACGAAAGTGGCGATCTGACAGAATCATTAGCACGCCGGGCAAAGTATTTAGCAGTAATTCGTCCGTCATTACATTCTCAGTTCAAATAACGCCGAGTTCCACTTCGCCTATCAATGAAGGGATCAATGAAGTGCCTGTTGAACGCTGGAGATGATGCAATCGACTTTCACCACCTTCCAAATTGCTGGACTTGTGCCATAATTTGAAATAAGTAGCACTCTCTACTTACTCACTGAAAACATATTTATGGATTTTTTAAAAAAAGAAATGGCAATGGTTTCGGTATCTTCCTAGCCGGTGCCTTTTCGATATAGCTAGCGGTCCAAAACTCCAAAGCCACTGCCATTTTCTGTCATATATATTTGTCAGTGAGAGTGTGTAGGAATATTCAGACAACTCTATCTTAATATAATGTATGTGTAGGAGGCTAACTGGCAGAATGTTTTGCAAGCCGAGCAGCATAATTAGTGGCATTTCGTCTGTCTTTACATTCTGAGTTCAAAGTCCGCCTCAGGTCGAATTTTAGTTTCACTCCTTTTGAGATCAATAAAATAAGTACCAGTTGAGCACTGCGGTCGATGTAATGGACTAGTCCGCTCCATTGAACTTGTTGGCCTTGCTCCAAAGTTATATATATATATATATATATATATATATATATATATATATATATATATATATATATATATATAATATATATATATATATATATATATGTATATGTATGCATCATATATCTATGTATGTGTACGTGTGTGTGTGTGTGAGTACATATACTTTATGAAATGTTTCTGTGTATCTTAAATTCTGATTTTACCAGTTCTTCAAAATATATGCATGTATGTATACATATATATATATGTATACATACATGCATACATACATACATACATACATACATACATACATACATATATATATATATATATATACCTATATATATATATATATATATATATATATATATATAATATATATATGCATATACATATATATATATATATATATATACATACAATATTCATCTCCGCACACACAAGCACAACTCGTTGTGTACGTATTGCGTTATTACATATAATCTCAGAAATCTTGTAAGGTGTCAAATTGTCACCTACTTACCGCGTTTTCATATACCTAGAACGCTGTATCAACGACTGAACGTTGCATTCTAACCGAATTGATTTTCAATGTCTCGACATTGGATAATGAAGCAACGTATCACCCTCCTCCTACATCTCTCGTCAAGCACCTGTCTCTTTTGTCACTTTGTGCATGTTTATCTGTATCACCCGGTCTCTCTTCCTCTCACTTTCTCTCTCCATCCCCCTCTCTCTAACTCATTGCAACTCTCCTTCTGTAATTATGTATATATATCCTACTCTACTAAAAGCCGTATTTCACTCTCGTTATTACTCTCTCTCTGCCTACACATATATATATCTATAATACTTACACACACATATATATGTATATAAAATTGTAATAGTCGGTTCCGGAACTTGTGTCCTACAGTCTACTCATATCGATTTAGAAGCATCCATTTTAAGTGAGAAATTCAATAATCCGACATAGTTTTACTCTCGATTATGGAAATTAGTCCTTCCCATTCCTACTCGGCTCAGGTGATGTAGGGCAGGCACATGCTATTCCTCAACGTAACGTTGTATACATGCGTACAAAACAAGGCTCGGTCGCAAAAGCATAGTTATTCGCAGTCTTCAATGATCTTTTTACAGATATTCAAACAGAAAAAAAAATGTTTGTTTATATATGTTGTTGTAAATGTATGTGTGCCCGTGCGCGAGTGTCTGTGTGTGTATACATACATACATATATACACATACACACATACACACACACACATACACATACACACACACACATACACACACACACACACACACACACACACACACACACACATATATATATATATATATAGAAATTAGGAAAAAAAACAGCTTTTATCAATTCAAAATGAACATTTAATTTAAACCATCTAGAAAATTACGTATCATAGAAAAATTAAAGCTAAAATAACAATAGAATGTCAAAGATTAAGTAAATTGCAAAAAAAAAAAATGAAAACGTATATAATAGGTAGAAAAACGACATGTGTTTCGTGGCTATATAGTAGTAAAGAAATCACTTTGATATAAATATAGTCACTTATAAGGTTAAAAATAAATTAGAACAATAAAATAATTAATTAATTATATATTTTAATATATATATGAAAATACTAAATATGCATAAGTGAAAAATAAAATAATACTTAAATAATTAAATACTTTCAAATTAAATAAAATACACAAAGCTAGTACAAGTCATTAAATTGTAATTAAAATAAGAAATAATTCAAATATAGACAAACTCCTTAAATAAACTAACCATATAATAAATATACATGTGTAGTATCTATAAATTTAATATAAAAATCTATAGCAAACAATTTTTCCATTATATGTAATTTTCTAGATAGTGTAATTAAATTGTTCATTCTGAATTGATAAAAGGTGTTTTCTTTTCTAATTTTTTATATATATATTATATGGTGTGAAATTTCATTTAGTATTTCTAAATTGGATTTTATTCCCTCAAATAATAATAATAATAATAATAATGATAATAATAATAATAATAATAATATATATATATATATATAGGCTTAGGATTGGGTGTGTGTTAAGTAGCTTGCTTACGAACCACATGATTCCGGGTTCCCTCCCACTGCATGGCACCTTGGGCAAGTGTCTTCTACTACCCTGTGAGTGGAATTGGTAGACGGAAACTGAAAGAAGCCCGTCGTATATATATATATATATATATATATATATATATGCATATACATACTTAGAGTTCCACGTTGACCGATGGGTTCTGTTCAAACAATTCGTAATAGATAATCCATTCCCAGTCCCACCTTACGCACACCATCGTTTTACGCGGACGAAGATCTTGTTTCATGCGCAGTGTCGTTTGTTTTACGGGCTAAACCATTCCTAACGCTGCTTGATATTCATGTACAGAACCATTTTTCGTCGCCAGTAACGATTCGGTAAACAAATCGTTGCTTGTGTCCATTAGTTGAGCGGTGACGAGCAAGCAAACCGGCGGAGATAGTGGCTCGTTGATTTTGTTGATGTCACTTAGAGCATGCGGAATCCATGCTCCATACTTCTGAAACTTTCCCATCGAGTGAAGATGCTTCTCTATAACAGTGTCGGAGCATTCCATTTTCACTGCCAGTTCCCCTGTCGTTTGACGAGAATTTACGTGCAAAAGTTGGTTTAATCGCTCTTCATCCTACTCAACTGGACGGCCAGAACGAGGTGCGTCTTTGAGGTGAAAATTACCATTTTTGAACTTGGCATACCAATCACGAGAGGTTCTTTCAGCTATGGCACCCTTTCCATATACATCACAAATGTCGTGAGCGGCCTTAGAACCTTGATTAAAAGCGAAAAGGAGGTATCGAAAATGCCCGTTTTTCTTAACTTGACATTCTATTTTAATGATCTGAAAATAAACAAAAATTAACTAAAATTAACTAGAAAAAAAAAGATTCCAAAATTATTCAAAAATAGAATTCTCGAAAAAATTAGATTGCAAAATTTAAAAACGCAATAAATTCCAAAATTTAATAAAACGGTGGGAACTTAGTTGCCAACCCAATTTTTTGAGGGGAGGAGAAAAAACGAGTACATTGATTTCAATAGTTGACTCTACTTTATTTTATCGAAACTGTAAGGATAAAAGATTAACTCGGAATCGCCACAATTTGAACTCAGTGCTTAAAAAGTCGCAAGAACTTGTCATTTTGCAATCGGTCTGTAATAATAGAAGATTACACACACACACAAAACAAAAAAACAAAAACAAGGGGGGACTCTAATAGTTATTATTCATTCAATATTCATCATTATTGATAAATACTTCAATCGGGTCACTGTGGAAATGGCGCCAGATTATTTAGATTCCTAAGAATTCTTTGACAACGGATTTACAACAACGGATTATCACCGTTTTCATTCCTTTCTGTTTCGTTTAAAATGTTGGTCAACGGATTGAAGATTATGTTTCAGATGGTTAAGTGTCATGACCGGGAAGACTATTCTGTATCAGCATAACGAGAGAAACAATCGATCACACGGCTTATTTTACGGTATTTTAGCGAATGTGTTAATTTTGCTTGGCCTTTAAAAATAATATAGTCTGCCAATTTTAAGACTGTAGGAATTAGCTGGAGGGAGATTTCTTTTGCCATTTCTATCAAGTGATCATGTACAGATATACTCGTTGTCTTCAAAAAGATATCCAGTATAGCCAAACTGTAATAAACGTCAGTGAATGGGGCCGAGCAAAAAAGAGGACCATTACAGAGTGGTTCGATCTGCTTGAAATAGTAGCTAAATTTCCTGAAATTATCACGTCCTGCGATGGTTGTTAATTCTTTCTGTTTTCATCCGAGGAAGAATAAATCTCGATATTAAATGCGATCTCAAGTCTCTCGAAATTGTTAGTTCTCTTTCGAAGTAAGTGATTTATATATCGAGTAATCAAGTATCTGTGACCAATAGTATGTGGTTTTCTCTGACAGAATCTGCTGAAGTATACTGGCATTCTATGTAAGGTTAGATATTATGTTATTCCTTCAACCGTTTAACGCCATCGAAAAGAAAATTAGCTGGCAGCTTCACAACATTTTCGTGATTCAAATTGAGTTTAGAAAGTTGAAGCTGTAAATACCAGTGGCAATGATAAACTGAGTAGTATTTCCTTTCCAAGATCGGTTTCCTTCGTTGACCCGAGTTATAATATAAACGGTAAAGACGGTTGTGTCTTACTATTACGACTGCCAAATACTGCCAGCTTAGCCACGAATAGCACCAGCACCAACACCAACACCACGACCACCACATCACGACCACGATGACGATGACGACGACGACGACGACCACCACCACCACCACCACCACAGCCACCACCAATACCACCACCACTGTTTCATGTATCCGTCACTAATGTGTGGCAAAGTCTTATGGCATAGTCCACCGAAGTAGACTAGCATTCTACATGAGGGAGACGTCTTGTTATTCTTACAACCGCATAATGCAACTGAAAAGATAATTAACTAGCAACCCCATAAGACTTAGTGATTCAAGAAACTTATTTAACTTTCGAGTTTATAGAGTTGAAGTGTATATACCAATTCCTATTTAATTAGACATTCTTATAAATTAATTACAAACTAATTTGTGCAATTAAATACCGATTTAATCAAATCATTTAACGGCGGGACAATAACTAGTAATTAGGCAACCCGTTAATACCGGCGACTTGTCTTATTCTTTGTCAAAAGCCGAGTAAATTCTCATAATACAATTAATACACTTATGTAGGAATCTTTTAATTCGTCAACAGGTTTGTAAATACTGTTAGACGTTTTATGTTTTCAGCATTAAGTGGTAGGGAGAGAAGTGTTTAGATTGTGGTTAAGAACACAGCTCTTTATATGTATGATCGCCATATGATCTATCTAATTTCTTGATAACTTTATCGGGCGAGTCAAACAAGTTTACCACTCTTTACCCTAATATGTTGAACAAGAAAATATGTTCCCTAATGACCTCACCACTGTAAGCAGTAGTACGAGCCGCTCTAGCAGCATTGATCAACTGAGCAACTTTTCCTTAGCTTACGGATCTGAGTTCCGTTTCCTTTGTTGACCAGTATTATGGTATAAACGATAACGACGCGACCGTGTCTTAATTCCCCCACTAGCAGTTGGAATGGTATTGTTATTTAGAAATTGATTTCTGAACTCCTAAGTACTACTAACTGTTTCCTGTAGAGGCATATTAGGCGGTAAACAAGGACAATATATGTGGAATTTTTCTGTGATAACGAAGAGGCAGGAAGCCTCCGGTTGTTTCAGTCATTAGGGATGAATATTAGCAGGCGGAAAGTGTGAAACCGGGCGAGTGTAACTTGTGCATGCGTAGTAGACTTCATCTGTTCTCCTAAATGGCGCAGTAATGTGACAATGAAGTTCTAATGGAATCCATTCGGTGTCAAGAGTCCCGGCTCGATCTCTAGATCGATGATAGCATCGCCCTTTCCCTACGGGGGTTTTGTAAAACTTGTTTTCAAATAAAGACCTTGATTACAACTCGTTATTAAAAATCTCACGCAACCAGAACTGCTCAATTATTAATAAAAAAGTATTTTGGGTTAGCTTTCATAGAACACGCTATTAATGACAAGACTGGTGCTGTCAACCGTTACACAATAAGGATAATTTCATAAAGACAATTCACCGGTTAAATTCATCATACTCGATAGATTATCTATCTATCTATCTATCTATCTATCTATCTATCTATCTATCTATCTATCTATCTATCTATCTATCTATCTTTCTTTCTCTCACTCTATCTCTCTCTCTTTTACACACACTCTCCCTCTATTAATTATATTCTATTGATCGATCGAAAACTTTCGAAAAGCAATTATATTTCGACAATATACTCAGATAGGTTATAAAGGATACTTACAATTTAGATCAATGATAATTTTAAAACGAGTACTGTCAAATTAATCGGTAGAGAGAAAATTGTAAAACAAATTTAAAAGGTTAACAACGTTCAAAGTGGACTGTACTTTTCAATTCATATCAATAAACAATTAACGAAATGAAACTAATTATCTCAGACATCAATATTCTTATGTGGATAAGGTTTCTTTGGTGTAAACAATATTTAAATGAGGCAATCTTTCGCAGATTTCACCGACCATTTCATAGGATAGTTGTATAGCACTTTTGTCGAGAGGTATTAGGAATCAGCATCCTCAATCTCTCTCCCTCTTCCTCTTTTTCCCTCTCCCTATCTCTCTCTCTCTCTCTCTCACACACACACATATGAACACGTATATATATATATGCATATGTATATATATATATGCATATGTATATATATATATATATATATATATATATATATATATATATATATTGTGTATATATATATGTATTATGTATATATATATTGTGCATATTTATATATGCATATGTATATATATATAATATGTGGAGGCGCAATGGCCCAGTGGTTAGGGCAGCGGACTCGCGGTCCTACGATCGCGGTTTTGATTCCCAGACCGGGCGTTGTGAGTGTTTATTGAGCGAAAACCCCTAAAACTCCACGAGGCTCCCTCAGGGGTTGGGGTGGCGATCCCTGCTGTAATCTTTCGCCACAACTTTCTCTCACTCTGTCTTCTGTTGGCCTACTCTGCTCGCTTAGCCAGCGGAGTGGCGTCATTTGAAGGTTAAAACAATGCGAAGCGCATTGTGACCAGCGATTTGTAACAACATCTGCTAGCCTGATCGGTCACGATGATCACGGTGGTACATATATTATATATACATATATATATATACTTACACACACACAGACACTGACAGACAGACAGACACACACACACACACACACACACACACACACACACACATGCTTTCGGTGCGAATGGTTATAGTTACGGCACCGTGATTTACAATCCTGTAAATAATGAGAATGGTATTTTCATATAAGCTTAAAGTTTATGGCGATCACCGTGCACAGATGAAGGAAAATAGTGTGATAAACAGGCATAAAAGCCCTCGACAGACAAAAGAAGGCTTTCCTATCCGCGTGGGAGTCGAAACCACATCTCTTTGTTAACGCGATCTTTACATCAGATGATTCGCTGGTGTAAATGAAATCTTCTGCTAGATTTTCAGTTTGTTTAAGAGCCTTTTAGATCCCATCATATAAGACTTATATCTGATGTCTTCGTGGACAATATAACTGGCCGTTCCTTCTGACACGTGAATGAATCGACTTGTGTACTCATTACTTTTGTATACTAGGTACTTTTTGTAACGATATTTTTCCTGAACTACTAAGGTATGGAGACGTAAACAAACCATTTCTAGTTTCAAGTATATGTATGCATGTTTGTAAATATATAATATACAAACACACACATATATATATACAGATATACAGTATATATATATACAGTATATATATATATAATATATATTATATATATATATATATAATTTATAATATATATACTATATATATATATATATATACAATATATATATATAAAACATATATATACATATATATACATACATACACACATACGTACATACATACATATATACATGCATACATGTATATATATAATTCCCTCTCTCACTCACCCTCTCTCGCTTTATATATATATATATATGTATATATATATGTGTGTGTGTGTGTGTGAGTGTGTGTGTTTGTGAGTGTGTGTGTGTGTGTATGTGTGTATGTATGTATGAACACGGCACAAGAAAAGGGAGAGGCGTTGTGTTAGAGAGAGAGAGAGGGGAAGACAGAGTGACAGAGAGATGATATGTATAAATATAAGGAATATATGTTCAATCACACACGCGCACACACACACACATGAAGCACACACACACATTCACGCGTACATATATTCGTTACCCTAGGTTAGGTCATTTCACTTCTAATTGCTTATTATTTCACATGCAGATAGAAACCTCACGCAAGGAGAGTGATGTTGAGATCTTCAGTAATGTTGGGTGATACAAGAGAAATTTCGACGATTTGGCACTAGTTTTGGGTCGGCTTCGTCCGGTTTACCAATTGATGAACTTCAACTAAGGTGACGATCTGTGTCTCGATTGACAGAGTGTGAAACGTATTCATATAAAACTAGCAAGCCTGATGTTTACTATATCAGCCAAACGTATAGAGGTGGTACTTCACCATGAAGCAACTTCGTTTGGAGATAGCTCACCGTGAGAAATGAAATGAAACGAAAAATAGCCTGAGCTAACATCGACAGAAGAATTTCTTTTAACTTCTATATGGAGTTGTTTTGAGTTCCGTCTTTTGATCATTTAGTAAATAGAATTGTTTTTGTAAACACAAATCCGGCGTGCTATATTGCGTATGTGTATCCGTGCACGCGTGTGCGGAAAGTATACGTGTGTATTTTCATATATGTATATATACGTTATATGTGTGTTCTCTACTGTTTTTAACTATCTAGATTGTTCCTCCGAGGAACGAATTTTTCACCTCACCCGCTAGCTATTTGCGACACTAATGATATGTTAATAACTGATTTTGGTTATCAGTATGAGTAGAATCCAATTATAGCCAAGCTTAGAGTTTTCAGAAATTGCAGTGATGTGTTATGAGAGATCACAGTAGACGACTATTATAGGGGTATACTGATAGGATTGGTCACTGTAATGCTACTGTTTTAATACCGCAATACAAGACTGCTTCGACGTATAAATCAAAGAATAAATGGCTTCATCTCAGAATTTATGCAATTCGAATCTAAATCCTTATTCGGTAGTAACATAATCACGGACATGTAAACTAAATTTGTTGCGGTTCAGTTGCAAATGAAAACTTGTTATAAGAAGCAATACAGTTTGTTTCGAGGCTTCTGAAAGCATTTAATTCAGTCTTTAGTTTTGGTGATTTTTAGGGAATTATTTATAGAAGAAACCATTGCAATTTTATGAATGTCATAGTGGAAGGTTCTATGCTTCTATTTTCAGTACGTGGCACTGTATGAATTTTATCGAGACAACATCAGTAGTTTGGATTTATTAGAAGATAATGTAGAATGGTAAATTACTGGCATGACGAGAACTTAATAGGAAATTGTCACGTGCAAATATATTTAATAACAGAGGTAGCTGTTCCTGCACTGCTACCATCACCACCCTCGCGGCCCCGCAGCCACCGCCGCCGCCGCAACCACCACCATCACCACCACCACCATCACCACCACCACCATAAGATAAATACACTACGTTCTTTTCTAAACACAGGCTTTCCTTGTTCAGTTGATCTATGATTAAAGATATGTTACGCTCCTCACCATGTTGGCCATAGGGCAGATTCTAAAATGTCCATTGCATATGTAAATGAGTAGGGAATCATTTGAATGAA
>NC_043009.1:54185344-54207844 GCF_006345805.1 Octopus sinensis | reverse complement strand
TAACATGAAAAAGGCATTCCCCAATTTACGGTCTCAACCGGCAGTGTGACGAAAGAATCAATATGCAATTCACATAACGCAACTGATTTCTTCCGAAGGTGTTTACATTTTACAAATATAAGAAAATAACTCTCTTACTCTTTTTAGTCTTTTACTTGTTTCAGTCATTTGACTGCGGCCATGCTGGAGTACCGCGTTTAGTCGAGCAAATCGGTGCCAGGACATATTCTTTGAAAGCCTATTACTTATTCTATCGGTCTCTCTTGCCGAACCGCTAAGATACAGAGACGTAAACCCACCAGCATCAGTTGTCAAGCGATGTTAGGGGATACACTCAGGCACACAAACATACACACGTATATATATATATATGACGGACTTCTTTCAGTTTCCGTCTCCCAAATCCACTCACAAGTCTTTGATCGGCCGAGGCTATAGTAGAAGACACTTGCCCAAGGTGTCATGCAGTGGGATTGAACCCGGAACCATGGGGTTAGTAAGCAACTTCTGTGCCTACCTATATATTTTGGAAAAGTGATCAAAAATATCAATCCTATCTAAAGTGAATACAAAATGAATGTCCGTTTGCAAAGTTTCAGAACCCTACGGCTTAAAATCAATGACCTTTGAATAACATAGCAAATGCGTATGAAACAACGCTGTTAGTAAAGAGTTCTGGAATTAGAATGGCACAGACTCAACGTTGCTTGTTCGCGTGTCACATTTTGGCACCGTTTAGTCTCGAACATCAGGCATAAGCAAAAGCGGGGAAGCTATGACATTTACCAGACTCTCTAACGTTGCTTAACGTAAATTTGAGCGTCGGCCAAATCTAACCTTATTAATTATATCTCTTGATAATTATTTGGTAATAATGATAATAGCAATAATATTAATATAATTGTCATCACGTACAGAAAGTCAATAGGTCAACTGATCTACATACAGATATTCAAAGTAAAACAATCATGTACTCACGCGCATCTACGTCTCTCTCTCGCCCCTCTATCTCCCCCCCCTCTCTCTCTCTCTATATATATATATACATATATACATACACACACACACACACACACACATATATATATATATATATACATACATACATACATACATACACACATACATAGACAAATACATGCATATGAATATGTACGTATATTTGTAGATACAAACGCACGCATGTATGTCTGTGACTGTGTACTTGCGTGTGGTCTGTGTGTCTGTCTGTGCAGCCTAAGTCACCTCACTTGTCCCTTCCTTTTCCTTCGACATTAGTTCACCATTGACAACCGTTCACGGATTCACGGATTCCAAGATAATTAATCTACCCCTACCCAATCTACTATTATTTCAATCCTTGCCACCCGCATCACCCTGCCGGTTGAACTTCATGGGCCCTGGCAAATTTACAGAATCACTATGATGATGCACCATTTTCGTCCAACATCTATGTTCTTATTTGTGAAAGGAACTTTTCTAACATGCATGTGTGTGTGTTATATGTGTGTGTGTGGGTGTGTGTGGAGGATGAATATTCTCTTGAAGAATTTCTTGCCAAGTTCCATGGAGCAATCTTAAAAGATATGGCTTTGAAGATGCGTTCTTGTTGTTTTTATGAAGTGTCCTGTACATTATGCCTCAGAGGTGTTAAAAGAGTTCATATCTGGTGACTGGCTTCACCATGGAAGCTTTTTAATGTTATTCTCATCCAAAAAATCTTGGGTCATTTTACCCGTGTGTCAAGGGGTCACATCTTCCATAAAGGAAGAGTTGTCTTTATTTATTTCACCACTGGAGAAGATTGTAAGGAATATTAATCTGAGTTTAATTTTCTCTCATAATCCACTAGCTCTGATTGACCATTGCTTCAAATTGCTTCCCGGACCATCACAGCATAGCTGGCATGTTTCTTTGTTGGCTGCAAACTTTTCACATAAAATCGTTGTTCACAGGGTCTCTAGACTTCACTACTGTCAGGAAATACAGCAAATCTGGACTCATTGGAGAATATGACAGTGCCCCAAAATGACAGTGGCCTCTATACCATCTCACTGGCCCAATCTTTTCTCCGATTGATAGTGGCTGGTCAAAGAAGTGGCTTCCTTCTTGCTGCTCTACCATAGTAACCAAGTTTATAGAGATACCTGAGAGCTGATCTGGCACTGACATCAACGTTTTCTGCTATGCCATAGGTCTTGCAACGAGGATTATCCTCCATACTTTTCTTAACAAAGAGAATGGTCTTGTCAGAGAGCCCTGGTCAAACTGGGCGTGGTGATGTGGACTCCTTCTCCTCTTTGGTGAATTGTATGCACAATCACTCTATTAACTGGAAGAAGAGGGATCTCAACGTTTTCTATGATTTTACTCAGACTATATCCACCTTCAGAGTGTTCCACAATATGGCCTCTTTGAAATTCAGACAGTTTCAACGTTTCTTTTGTACATGGCATAATTAAAAAGTCACATGTAGAACCTAAAACATAAAAATGTCAATTCTAAAAAAATATAAACCTTACAAGTTATAATAACCATAAAGCAATGTTTTATGGTCTGCTGTATATATATATATACACACACATATATATATGCACATATAAATATATATATATATATATATATATATATATATATAATATATATATATATATACATACATACATACACACACACACACACACACGCGCATATATATATATATATAATATTTGAGTAATTGAATGAATTATCTTATTAAGGATAATTCGAAAGATAGCCGATACCTGGGTAGCAAATTCACATCAGAAAGAACACGGTTGAAGCTACGTCCCTAGGGCATAGACTACGTGTCTTCGTGCGGAAATTTGTATGTTTATTTTAAAATAATAAGTATATGAAAGAATGGAGTTGAACGACTAGTTAACAAATATCCTTTATTCTCGACATATGTTTCGAAGGCTGCATATTCCTAATTCCGATGGAATAAGGAGTACATTATGCAGATTTCTCATCAGGAAAATCAAGGAACTTATGTCGACATCAAAATTCACAAAAAACTTTTAGTTGACCGCTCTCAAGGAGCCCATGGCGATAATATGGGCTCCTTGAGAGCGGTCAGCTAAACGTTTTTTGTGAATTTTGATGTCGACATAAGTTCCTTGATTTTCCTGATGAGAAATCTGCATAATGTACTCCTTATTCCATCGGAATTAGGAATATGCAGCCTTCGAAACATATGTCGAGAATAAAGGATATTTGTTAACTAGTCGTTCAACTCCATTCTTTCATATACTTATTATTTTAAAAATATATATATATATATATACGACGGGCTTCTTTCAGTTTCCGTCTACCAAATCCACTCACAAGGCTTTGGTTGGCCCGAAGCTATAGCAGAAGACACCTGAACAAGGTGCCACACAGTGGGACTGAACCGGGAACCACGTGCTTGATAAGCAAGATACTTACCACACGAGCACTATCAAACGAGCATAGTTCTAAAATCTCTAAACGAGATATAAGTATTAACAATACTAGACGGTAACATTTTGTTACACCTTTAAAATCGCTGTTCTATACAGAACTGTGTTACTACATTTGAAATCCACGAAAACATCTTTTCCAGCTGGTTAACGTCTCTACTCATCGTATATAAACAGAGAAGTGGCAGAAAGCTGCTGATCTCATAACGAGCAAAGTAGCTACTTCTAAAATCTCTGAACGAGATATAAGTAGTAACAATACTAGACGGTAACATTGTTTTGCCACTATAACATGGATGTTCTATACAGAACTGTGTTACTACATTAATACAGATCAGCTGTCAGGTATCTCTACAAACTTGGTTACTATGGCAGAGCAGGAAGAAGGAAGCCGCTTTTTTGGCCAGCCAATACAGGCTTTAATCCAGATCACTGTAATATTTTCTGCTTATTAGCGTCAGTTGGTAATTTCTGAGTATTTCGCATTTTATATACATTTTTGCATTATGATGGGGAAATATTTGGGTACCTCACGTTTACAGGTAAGTGGATTCCAGGGCACTGTTATCGAACCCACCCATATGTGTATAACCCACCTATTAACGGTTTCGGTCCTTTGATACGACCTCTTTATCCTGGAATAAAATGTCAAAACATTGAAAGAAATGAAATGTTTATAATATCAGTTCACATGTTTTTCTGATAAAGATCATATGCTACTGTAATTAGGTTGATAAAATTGGTAACAGGTGGGTCTCTCTTAGCAGTGGGAAGAGGAACAGTAATAATAATAGCAAATATCCCTATTGCTCGAAACAGTCTTTGATCTATCTAGTACAGTTTTCCATCTATAAAATTGCATTAGTTGCGTTATTGTTGCTGGTGGATGTTGTTTTCAATCTAAGAATGTATACGTAGTTGGTATTTGATAAGGAATAACATATTTTTGTCAATGCGCTGGCGTTGAGTTGTATAACGATATATATATATATATATATATATATATGAAGAGAGAGAGAGAGAGAGAGAGAGAGAGCGAGAGAGAGAGACAGAGACAGAGAGACAGAGTATACAGCGTGCCTCATATATTTTATTCTTCTTTATTTTCTTTGTTTTCTATAATTCTGTCTTTTGTATCCTGACTGGGTGCACATTGTCAAGTTGGGTGTACCTCACCTGGTAGTGATTTCTCATCAGGTGTTTATACCTTACCTGGTATGTGTACCACCGCAGATAGTTTACAGTTCAAACTCTTCACAACAGTGATGTCGAAAATATATATTCACCTCTATGACCACATCATATTTAGAATAGTAATCAATTCAATGTTTGTTCTTCTAAGGAAGGAGAATTTAAATATCATTGATTTTTAACGACTGCTGTTACCTGCCTCTTGCCCAGTTCGACAGCTCCACGCATTTAGAGCGTTTTCCGCGACAACAAGGAAGAAGAAAGCGACGAGAATATGTCAAATTCCTCCTTGTTGCTGTCCAGGATTGCAATTTTGGCTCTTGTAAATACGTACATGACTTTTTTTTTATCTGAAATAACTCGGAAAAGACAGCGTGGTCTTCAACTATTTTCATCATGATACCGTAGACTTCAACTACTTCATCATGATACCGTTTTGAAATCAATCAAACACAGAACTAGTGTGAACTTATTGGTTTACAACTCATCGATGATATTTCTTAAGGTAATGTGCTGGGTTTCGAGGTTCTCTCATAGGATGGGACAGTTGTTGACGCCCATGTTGTTACATGCGTTAGAGCATTTTAGCAATGGTGCATGTAGTTCTCTGACTTTGATGGGTCTTTATTTCCACTTGATTCAGCTGGACGTAGAGAGAAAGGAGGGAAAGAGTGAGAGAGAGAGATAGAGAGAGAGAGAGAGACAGAGAGACAGAGAGACAGAGAGACAGAGATGGACCATGGTCATGCCGGTTTTCATCGAGGCAAGTTTCTCTTGGTTTACTCTATCAAGATCACAATTCTGAAGATCCCCTAAAGGAATGTAAATGGGTCTACAAATTTTACCCCGATTCAGAGTGGATTTCAGTGTTGAAATTCCTGCGCCATCATTGATATTGGGGTTCATAACGAGAGGTTTCTTGTCTAACGCACATCCTCTGCTAGATGCCTAAGGCGGCGAGCTGGCAGAAACGTTAGCGCGCCGGGCGAAATGCATAGCGGTATTTCGTCTGCGTTACGTTCTGAGTTCAAATTCCGCCGAGGTCGACTTTGACTTTCATCCTTTCGGGGTCGATTAAATAAGTACCAGTTACGCACTAAGGTCGATATAATCGACTTAATCCGTTTGTCTGTCCTTGTTTGTCCTCTCTCTGTGTTTAGTCCCTTGTGGGTAGTGAAGAGATAGGTATTTTGTCTGCAGTTACGTTCTGAGTTCAAATTCCGCCGAGGTCGACTTTGCCTTTCATCCTTTCGGGGTCGATTAAATAAGTACCAGTTACGCACTGGAGTCGATATAATCGACTTAATCTGTTTGTCTGTCCTTGCTTGTCCACTCTCTGTGTAGCCCCTTTGTGGGGAGTAAAGAAATAAGATGTTGCCTAGCAATTATCAGATGAGAATGCCTTAGGAGGTCATAGTCTGTTATATTCTTGTTTGCATCCTGGCCTTCCTTTAATCTCTCCTACCCTGTCATTACTTTTATAACATCTTATAATTCCTCATATTATTATCTATTCAGTGTTGCAACGAATTGGTAGCTCTTAGACATAGTCGCTTCTTTATGATAGCCACAATGTTCAGAGTCTTCTCATTTAAAAGTGTTGTAATATTAAACATTAATATTTTAACCCCACTACTTGTATGTAATAGATTTGCTGTCCCACAAGCATAACTATTTTTGATAAATGATATTCATTTTCAAGTCATTTATACAACACTAAAGTTTCAGGTTTTAGAATACATATATATATATATATATATCTATGTATGTACGTATGTATGTATGTATGTATGTATGTATGTATGTATGTATGTATGTATGTATGTATGTGTGTGTGTGTGTGTGTGTGTGTGTAAGTTCAGAGCGTCTTACTAATTAACGCAGCAACGATATTGTTACTGATGATGTAACAACATCGCATATAAAATGTTATTGTAAACTCCAGTAACATCCACTGATCAGTAATTGATCTTCGTTGTTTTTCAACCGTAAGTGTACACTAATTGAAGAGACCAGGGGGTTCCAGCCGTGAACATCCTGTTATTCTTCAGGCAATCGTTTGCGTAGAATACAACATACAGCGTATTTTCTTTTTAAACAACAGCCCGTGGTTTAAGACTGCGTTAGCTGCTGTTTTATTCAGGTTTAGTGTTTTATATGTATTCTGAGAGAACATTGCTATGGTAACTTATCATTGTAAATGCATAGTCACTTGGCATAAAAAAAAAGGTATCAGTCTTCTATGTCTGATGTAATAAGCATAACAACTTATATTGGAATTTGCTCTTCGTAATTTTCATAGGTTAAGAACTTTACATGAATTTTAGGCTCGTGTTTCCATATTGATCAGATCTTTAAATCTGTTTCCATATTGATCAGAAGATCTTTAAATCTGGGGTTTTTGTACAATATTCTAACTGTTCGCTTTGTGATTCGCTTTAATACGTATGGTCTGTTCTGAGTTCCTTTCATAACATATTCATTGTTCCATAACAAGGATGGTAATGCACATTACATACAGGGTAGCCCCAAAGAAAGCTTACAGTTATTCAATTATCCCTTTCACTTTCATATATTAATAGATTAGATCTTACATATAGCAAAAATATGAAACCATTATTCGTACTCTAATTCAGTTAATTGTAAGATAGAAATTTAAATGTAATAAAACGTTTTAAAGGAAATTTAGAGAGCCTAGGTAATAAATATAAACCTAAGTTTGGGCGCCCTGAATACATGCTTGGAGTTCATTGACTTTTGTGTTATATCTGTATAGGATAACAAAAGCCACAAACATTATTCCCAGTAGAAAAATATAGGGAAAATTGTTAAAAAATGTAAGAATTTTATTGTTCCAAACTCAATATAAATGGCTAATAAAGAACTGCTAAAGGTTCATTAAAGGAATATCAAATTTATACACTAACATCGCAGGCATAAAGCCACAGGCATTCTATATTGTATGTATGTATGCATTATGTATGTATATATGTATGTATATATACATTCATATATATATGTATATGTTTATATAAATATATGTTTATATATATATATATATATATACACACACACACATATATATATATATATTCATATATATGTGTATATACATATATATGTACTGATATATATATGTGTGTATTTATATATATTTATTTATATATATATATACATATATATATATATATATATTTATTTATACATATATATTTATATATATATATGCATATATATATATTTATATATACATATAAGTATATACAAATATATATATATATATATATATATATATAAGTACATACCAAAATATATGCATACGTATATATATATAAAGTTATTCCTCTAGGCTTTGGGATTTTTAAGTATAAATCATTCACAATGGTTTTGAATTCCCTATACGTTCTGTTTATTTACACGTCGATCAATGTCTCCTATCACTAGGTAAAACTATGTTCATTCAATTGTATTCTGTTTTATCTTTACTTTTATTGAACAAACCACACGGTATTATTATTTGAAATGGTCATTTTTTTCATGTAAAAGCGAAAAAAAAATTGTTTTACCGATTAAGATGAAAAATTATTCTAGCTACACAGCATTCGAAATGTTTTGCGTTGGCATTTCTTCAATAAGATTAAGTGTAGCACTGTGAACTCACTACATGTACGATGTAAGCAATTGGGAGCGGTATCATCCCTTATGTACAGAAATCAGGACTAGGAATTATCTCTGCTTTCATGTACACTACGGCATTCCTAATAGTATTTATCTTCATATAAGACATACAAGAATTTGCTTTACGGTTCTGCTATATTTTTGGGAAGCCACGTGTCCTATTTGTTAGGATGTTACACTACAATCGCAAGATCCTGCGTTCGATTCTTAGACCGAGTCGCGAGGAAAACACTCAAGCACGTGCACGCACACACAAGCACACACACAAACACACTCACACACACTTAGTGTAGACATATATATTCTAGAAAAGGCAGAACGAATACAGACCCACAGATGGAGGGACAGAGAAAGAAAAAGAGAAACAGAATGGAGCAGAGATATAGACAGACACGCATGCACAGGCATAGATCAGACATGCCTGTGTTTCACAGTGCACTTTTTAATCCATCTGAAAACGAGAGATTTCTCAGAAAATACACATAAAGCAATTCAAAATTCAATTAATTAGATCTGCTATAGCAGCTGTGACTTAGTAAATTTGAAGAAAAGAAATCAGAGTAATTCTTAAGAAAATATATGCGTACGTACATTACTACCAACCTACCTACCTACCTATCAACCTACATATATACATACACGTGCACGCGCACTCACACGCAGACATACGCTCACACATTTATGTTATATATACATATATACATATATATATATATATATGTGGGTGTGTGTGTGTGTGTGTGTGGTGTGGTGTGTGTGTGTATAGATATATTAAGTTATATATATAGTATATATATATATATATATATATATATATATATATATATATACACACAGATATACATATACGCATATACAGATACTTATATATACACATTTGTAAACACTAAGACTTTTATAAACATCTAATTATTAAAGTGCAGAAATAATCAGAAAGGACATTTCTATTCGTTTTTCACACACACACACACAAACGTACACACACAAGCACACATACGAACACACACACCCATACATGGGTACATACATACATTCATACATACAAATATACAGGGGTTGGACAAAATAATGGAACGCGTAGCATCATAGCATCATAATTTTGAAATATCTATAAAACCGTCAAAAGCTCGTTTATTTTTGTGTTTTGATTTATTATTTGTGTTGCTTAATATGTTTTGTTAAAATTGCTGTTTCTTTTGAGATATAAACAGAAAGAGGTAATTAAAATTTATTAAAAATAACAGATGTATCGGACTTTCAAAGAGGTAAAATTGCTGGTGCTCGTTTGGCAGGAGCTAGCGTAACGAAAACAGCCGAAATGTTTGGTGCATCAAGAAGTACTGTCTCGAAAGAAATAACAGCCTTTGAGAAAGAGGGAAAAACCTCCTCGTCGAAACAAAACTCTTGAAGAAAACGAAAACTTTCAAATAGGGATCGTCGGATTCTTACGCGAATTGTTAGAAAGAACCTTAGAAGTACAGCTCCAAAAATTACTGCAGAGCTTAATGGCCACCTCGGGAATCCAGTTTTCACAAAAACTGTTCGCCGGGAGCTGCACAAAGCCAGATTTCACGGGTATGCAATCAGAAAACCCCTACATTCAAAATCAAAGTTTGCAAAGTAGTTAGAGTAGAGTAAAAACCTACAGAATTGGTCCCTAGAGCAGTGGAAGAATGCCATTTTCTCGGACGAGTCATCCTGTACCATATTTCCAACCAGCGGCCGAATATACGTGCGGGGACTGCCAAAAGAAGGATTTGACGCAGACTGCCTTCTTCCAACTGTTGAACATGGAGGAAGATATGTGATGATCTAGGGAGTGGGGTATATCTTGGAAATAAGCCGGCCTAATGGTTCCCCTTCATTACAAAATTAATAGTCAATGCTATTTAAGCATTTTTTCTGATCAAATCCATCCTATGGTTGCGGAACTGTTTCCGGAGGGAAACGCAATCTTTCAGGATGATAATGCATCAATTCACACAGCTAAAGTTGTTACTGATTGGAACGAGGAAGATCCTAGTGACGTTGAACATCTCATCTGACCACCACAGTCCCCAAATCTCAATCTTATTGAACATTTAAGGTGCATTTTAGAAAAAAACAAGTAAGGAGTCGATATACTCTACTATTATCATTACAAGAACTGGAGACTGTTTTAGCTGAAGTATCGACAAAAATTCCTTTAGAAACAATTCAAACTTTGTACAAGTTCATAGAATTAAAGCTGTAATTAGCAGTCCTTCCCCATATTAAAATAAAACTTGCTTGAAATTTAAGGTGTTTCCATTATTTTGTCCAAAACCAGTATATATATATATATATATTTATATATATATATATATATATATATATATATAATATATATATATATATATATATATATATATATATACATACATACATAGATATATGCATGCATTCATATTGAGTTTTTGCACCATCTAAATGTTTCACAATTGGTATAAGACTACTAGATATAGTGGTGGGTTTTTGATAATTATATTGACCCCAGTACTGGAGTGGTATTTTATTTCATCAGCACAGGTAGGATGAAGTGAAAGTTGACTTACGCAGGATTTGAATGCAGACCGTAAAAGCGAGAAGAAATGCCGCTATGCATTTTGTCCCACATACGAACCATTCTGCCAGCTTTTCGTCACAAAGAATCAAAGAAATGAACAATACTCTTAGGCACAATACACTTATACTCTTATTAATACTCAATACTCTTATACAGGGCGGCGAGCTGGCAGAAGCGTTAGCACGCCGAGTGAAATGCTTAGCGGTATATCGTCTGCCGCTACGTTCTGAGTTCAAATTCCGCCGAGGTCGACTTTGCCTTTCATCCTTTCGGGGTCGATTAAATAAGTACCAGTTACGCACTGGGGTCGATATAATCGACTTAATTTGTCTGTCCTTGTTTGTCCTCTCTGTGTTTAGCCCCATTGGGGGTAGTAAAGAAATAGGTATTTCGTCTGCCGCTACGTTCTGAGTTCAAATTCTGCCGAGGTCGACTTTGCCTTTCACCCTTTCGGGGTCGATTAAATGAGTATCAGTAACTGGGGTCCCCTCTATGTTTAGCCCCCTGTGGGCAATAAAGAAATAAATACTCTTATACGAGGAAACTCACATATTTAGAAAGTTTGTATATTATAAATAGTTACCCGAAGTGATTTCCGTGACAACCAAGCTGTTTCTTTTACTGTTATCACCATTTTTTGTCATCTCTATTCCGTTAGTTGTTTTCGATGTCTGAGAAATTACCATAAATGGTTTTGCCTTCATTTTTATATTTTATCAATTGTTATTAAAAACATTTCTTATCTAACATTTCCCTAACGTTTCCATTATTTCTGCCGTCAGTGAATTGTTATTCATCCTTATGATTTTCATTCTTAATCCACTATAAAATCTTAGATCAGATTTTAATACATTTGATATTTGATAGCATTTGATATTTCCAAACACTTTATTTTCGTTTCATTACCTTTACTCCTCTCATACACTTTTAAAGTGTTGCTAATCTTTTCTTAAAGTTTCTTTCTTTGTTGTAAAGTCATTATTTTTCTTTAATTTTGTATAGCCCTATATAAACCCTGATTAATACTTGTGACATTTTCATAGGGCATGTTATATAACTTTATAATGTATCTTATTTTTGTTTTGTATATATTGTATTGCCATAGAATTTCGTTTCGGTTTTTGTATTTTCAATTTTGCCTTTCATTTTTATTTTTTCAGCAACAGCAATGCCAGCAAATAACATCTTTGCTAGAATTGTTACATTAAGTCAAAGATTATATCTGTAGATATTTAATGACTTTCGTTACGTTACAAATTGCATTTATATGCAATATTATATGCATGTGTGTGTGCGTGTCTGTGATGTGTTTGTGTGAGTTATATCGCATCGCATTTTTTTAACGATGGATGATATCTTGTTCATTTATGGTTTATTTTCAATTATGTAAAATTTTATTTCTCCAAGATTAATTTTTTTCCCTATAGCTGTTAGGCGATTACATCTTCCTCTAAGTCATTTATTCGTTTGAATTTGGCTTTTGTTTCTACATTTATGGTTCCGCGATTAATGTAAACTACACTGCTTTTATTTTTTTGTTTTTCTACTTGTTTCTATCTATTATTACTATCTCTTTTTTATGCTATGTTCGATTATCTCATGTTAACTTTACTTGACGTAAATGTCGACATTTTTACGCTATATGCGGTAAGTTCGTACTGCGATGTAATCGAGAGGAATTAATTTGACATAAGCTTTATAGCAATTTTTCAGTATCTGAACAAATAATTACATCTTTAGTAATGACCAATATTAAATTATTGTACAATATTTTATTTTAGCTCAATGAATAAAAAAATTATCTAACATATATGCTATCAATACAGTCGGTTGTCATGTGTGTTGGGAGTGTGTACAAGAACAACTAGTTGAGGTGATATCAACAAGATATCTCCCATTTCTTCAGCGCAGCCCCGTTGAGTATATGTATATATATATATATATATATATATATATATATATCACGTGACCATGTTATATATATATAATATATAATATATATATATATATATCACGTGACCATGTTATATATATATATATATATATATATATAAAGGGTAAAGACCCCCTTCGGTCATGAATGACCATGGGATTGCACCTAGAAAGTTACCCTCCTAGACACAAGTCCGGGCAAGGTTGTTTATGGAAGACCAGCAGTCGCCCATGCATACCAGCCTCCCCTCTCCACGCCACCAGTGTTATCCAAGGGAAAGACAAGGTCGATACAGCTTGGCACCAGTGACGTCGCAACTCATTTCTACAGCTGAATGAACTGGAGGCAACATGAAATAAAGTGCCTTGCTCAAGAACACAACACGCAGCCCGGTCCGGGATTCGAGCTCATACCTTACGATCGTAAGCTCGATGCTCTAACCACTGAGCCATATACAACCTGATCGTAAGCTCGATGCTCTACCACTGAGCCATATATATATATATATATATATATATATATATATATATATATATATATATATATATATATATATATATATTATATATATATATATATATATATATATATATATATATATATATATATATATATATATATATATATATATATATATATATATAATATATATATATATATATATATATATATATATATATATATATATATATATATACATATGTATATATATACGGCGAGCTGGCAGAATCGTTAGCACGCCGGGCGAAATGCGCAGCCGTATTTCGTCTGCCGTTACGTTCTGAGTTCAAATTCCGTCGAGGTCGACTTTGCCCTTCATCCTTTCGGGGTCGATAAATTAAGTACCAGTTACGCACTTAATCCGTTTGTCTGTCCTTGTTTGTCCCCTCTATGTTTAGCCCCTTGTGGGCAATAAAGAAATATATATATATATATATATATTATATTGACTGCTATTTCTAAATTCGGTCTGTGGTAAGGCAATTCGTTGCTAAACCCTTTATTGCTTAGTATTACTTAAATTTTCCTCGAATGAGGCTTTTACATGCCGAAGACTACTTGGTGTAATTGATAATTATTCCAAATTAATTAATTTCACCCTTCATTATTACGGATATATATATATATATATATATATATATATATATATTCTGATATGCAATCTATGTCAGCCTTGTGTGTTACACGACTAAAGTCGGGTAGGCGGAACTAGCCATATAGGTAAGGAAGAGCATGTGGGTTCAATCATCAAGCCTAAAGATTGAATGCTATACAGATGACCGAATAAGATAGCAGCATGCTATAAAGCACCAAACTCTATCTGTTGCCATACAAACTCGTTACTGCAACAGTTTGGAGTACATAGTCCCGGAACTGTTCAAATACTAGACATTTGAATTCATTTATGAAGTCGAGAAGTGATTCTGTTGCTTCTTTGTCAGCAGTTGAGGTTGGAGTGCCTGATTTCAAACTGTTTGTTGGCCACTCAACACAGGGTAGATTAAAATCTCCCATCATAATTATGTTATTAGAATGGCACTGTTGAATAAAGCACTTAATGTTGTTGGGGCATTCATTAAAGCGCAGTATGGGCATTTGAGGTGGCCTGTACAGCTCAACTACTATCAGTTCATTGGGTTTGTTTTGCTCGGTGACCGATTCACAGTAGCCATTGGGTAACGTCATATTTCTAACTGCCGAAAAGGAACCATGCCGGAAAAATATAGTTCCACTCATCCTTCTGTCGACTCGATCCGCGCAGATAATTGTGAAATTATTTACTTTCATTTCGGCTTCCAAGTGGGAGTTGTCAAGGCGGGTCTCGGTAAGAATTAAGAAATAGATGTAATATGGATGGTTACCAACCCAATTCTCAATAAACTGGATCTTCTATTTTTGTGCATTGGTGGAGGGAGTGATAACTTGTACATTGAGCAGAAATATGGAGGCTAGCGTAGTGGCAGGTTTTGACTTTTGCGGGGAGCCTGTTTTCTGATTGTGTGTTAATGATAGTAATGTGGGGAGTTGGTGCACAGGGATAATAATATAGGATGGTATTGAATGATTGCTAAATTTTTTTTTGCATTACTTTTGTCAGGGTCCACATGGCAAAAAGAAATCTCCTGCTTAGGGAGCAGGTTTTGACTGGAGGTGTTGTTGCACTGTTGGATAGGGTTGTCGTTTCCGCTCTTCTTCTGGTTTTTGTTGTTATTGTTATTTGTGTCTTCGTGAAAAGACTGGACCAGTATTACTGCAATAGGCAGTGGTTTTACTATGGTCTGTGCGTTAGCTTGGACCCCATTTCTGTTAGTGCTTCGGGTCCCTGGAAAATAAGTAAAGGGGCAGTCACGCAACAGACATAGTTTCTAGCGTTGGAAATGCCGGCAAATTCTGAGATTCCATGTTATGCGTGTTTTAACATTCAATTTACTATTTGGTAGTGTTGATGTTATTGTGGGATGCGCGCTTTGGCCTTGGCTGGTAGTGTTTGTCGGGATTGTGCGTCTAGTACCAGGTAGATGTTTAAAGATGCAGTCGCTACGTGTGAAGAGCCTGTAACGTAGGAAATAACGGCAAATTTTAGGGATTTCTTGTTAGTTTCGTGGGGGACACACACCGTTTCATAGATTTTTTTTTCTTTTCTTTATACTACAATAGGTTTGAGGTAGCGATGTTAGGGAAGAAAGCAGTGGTTTATTTTTAGTATTTGAGGTAGTAGAAGACGATGGTGGCAGCGGTGGTGATGACGATGAAGAGGACGACGAAGATAATTGTGGTGGCTGCTGTGAGAGTGGTGAGCGAGAGAGAGAGGTGAAAAGATACTACCGCTCAGTAAATTAGCTATTATCCTAGAATTCAGGATAGTCTCTTCCTGTTGTTGCTGTTCCTAATTCTCTGGCTATTTTTCTCGTTTAGCATGTAGCTCTTCATGATTTCTTGGTTGTTGTTGTTGTTGTTGTTGTTGTTTTGTATATTGTTGCTGTTCAAAGTTTTCTGACTGTTGTTGCTGTTGTTGTTGTGCTTGACCAATATATATATCGAAGTTTTTCAAAATGACCCTTAGTTTGCTGCGAATCTGCTTAACAGTTCGCGTGTAGAATATTTGTGCTGTTTTTTTTTTTTGGCAATCTCATTTAGACACGAAGTGTTTGTTTTCCCCTTTGCGAGATAGAAAACCATGTACTTATTAGGAAGTTAATTACCATATCAGACCAATTTCGTTTGTTTTAAGTTTGCTGGTTAGTCGCCATGGATTTTTCTTCTTCTTTTTGTTTCTTCTCTTCTCTTGGTTTTGTTTTGTTCTGTTTCAGATATATGTGTACATTCTTTCTCATGTGACCGACGCTTTGATTATTTGAAGGTATTAGAGAAGTGTATATATAGATATATTCTCTTTTGTGGGTGTGAGTTTTTTGTTATTTGCTTGTTTGTTTAGGGTATAATTTATAGTTAAGTAGAAAATTGTATTTACGAGTTTGTATATAAAAACGTGGTTGCATATAATATATATATAATATATATATATATATATATATATATATATATATATATATATATATATATATATATACATGTGTGTGTGTGTGTGTGTGTGTGCGTATATATATATATATATATCTACTATCATGTGCACATCACTTCATCATCTCCAATATCTCTTATATTGGCCTGTGAGTGGTTGTGTGGTAAATAGCTTGCTAACCAGCCACATGGTTCCGGGTTCAGTCCCACTGCGTGGCATCTTGGGCAAGTGTCTTCTGCTATAGCCCCGGGGCGACCAATGCCTTGTGAGTGGATTTGGTAGACGGAAACTGAAAGAAGCCTGTCGTATATATGTATATATATATATTATATATATATATATATATATATATATATATATGTATGTATGTGTGTGTGTGTTTGTGTGTCTGTGTTTGTCCCCCTAGCATTGCTTGACAACCGATGCTGGTGTGTTTACGTCCCCGTCACTTAACGGTTCGGCAAAAGAGACTGATAGAATAAGTACTGGGCTTACAAAGAATAAGTCCCGGGGTCGATTTGCTCGACTAAAGGCGGTGCTCCAGCATGGCCGCAGTCAAAATGACTGAAACAAGTAAAAGAGTAAAAGAGTAAAAGATATATATATATATGTGTGTGTGTGTGTGTGTGTGTTGGTGTGTGTGTGTGTGTGTGTATGTCTGTGTGTGTGTATGTCTGTGTAAACGGTCAGTTTGGCTTTGTGGCTGCGTATCTTGCTACTGACTTTGGCAGATGGAAGCAAAACATTTCAAGAGTCACACACACACACACACACGCACACACACTCACGCACACACACAAACACACACACGCACATAGACATACACATATACACAGGTATACATAAATATAGACATATATTCAAACATATATATATATATTATATATATATAATATAATATAATATAATATAAATGATATATATGCATATAATGGTACGGGACGTCACCAACTAAGTAGACAACATGAAGTTTGAATGCAAACGAGTTAAATAAACAACCAACGAGAGTAAAAATGGTAAGCAGGACAAGTAACACATAGAACGACTATTCATTAATTGTTGACTGTCTATCTACTCTCCATATTGAGCAGTCAATGACAATACGAGGCTTCGAAGACAGTATCTCCTATAAATTCCAAAATAAAATTTTGGATTTATGGAGGTTCAAAATTGGGAACAAAAACATGTCAGTGGAGACATACAAGGAAAGCGAATGAAAACAAACATGGAGGGTTATTAGACTTGAAAAAAGAAAGGAAAATAGTGAACGCTAGGAGAAATATTTTCTTTAAAAAGGGAAAAGAGAAAAACAGAACGTCCAGTCCTTAGAACGTCGTTCAGAAAAAGAAAGATGGTCACGTGAGGAAACGAAAGATGGACGAAAGGGATAAAAAAGAGAAAGAGGGGGTGGAGAGACAGATAGAAAACGATGAAGGGGAGAAAACGGGGATTAGAGAAGTGTGGGGGAGAAAAGAGTATAGAGTTATATTAAAAAGGGTAAGATAAACTTACTTGGAAATGGATGCGTGGCGTTCAATTAAAGAATAATATAAATAATATATGTATGTATATATATGTATGTATATATATATATGTATGTATATATGAATGTATGTATGTATATATGTATATATATATATATATATATATATATTAACAACGAAAGATAATGGAAAACAGGAGAAATGTAGATATACATATATACATAAACACATATATGCACGTACACATCCGCATATGCACATATATACATATACACACGTGCATAAAGATATATATATATATAGATGCATTCATAGATCCAGTCACACACACGAAGACAAACACACACGCACACAAACATATGTATATATCCATTCACATACATATATAGATATACTCTTATGGATTGCAAAGTTACATTTCTAAATACATGTCATTCCGATCTTTATCAATATATGAGGTTTTAATTCGGGAGGATTGATACGGGCTGTGATTGTTAGGTTTACACCAGTTAAGTGTAGTTTAGATTGCTGTGGTGTAGGGACTCGCATATCTAATTATGGATCAGGTCATGTCATTTTTGTCTTCTCTCTCTTGAATCTCTAGATAAAATCGCCCAGTGATGTACAAGCCATTTAAGGATTTTTTGAAAGCTGGCAATGTGGTTGCGATATCGATATTTGAATATATCGGCCGATTCACCGATATATACGTATACACCACATTTCTGGTCATACACTGATTGTTCATGGGACTTTTGGATCTGTCTCTGCATGAGCATAATTGGTTGGTTCTTTTGTTTGCTTTTGTGCAGCGAACATTAGATGGATTGGTTTTATTCAGTATATTCCTGGTGATGGTTATCCTATTATTATTACTATTTCTGGGTGTGTTCGTGCTATTGTTTGAATTGTTGCTGGTGTGAAACGTTGGTTAATTATTGTAGATATTACTGTTGTCTCCTATCGGTTGGTTGGTATTACACTTCGTGTCATTATCACGTTGATGCACTAATTGGGTGGTATTAGCATTGTCTGTAGGTTGGTTATATGAGTCATAGTCAATTTTTTTGGGTTATTGTGAGCATCCTATGAATATGATGCTCCATTTTTAATAAGTCATCATGGGACAGTTTTATAGTGTGACGGTCGGATATTTTGCTGTCTTTAGGGAACCAATGATCGAATGCAGCGAAGACTTGTTTTGCAATGTTGGATGAGATGTTCGAGTCCCAGATTTGGTTGCACCAGAAGCCATGATGGTTTTTGTATTTTCTGTTAGGTCTGTTCGTCTGGGTGTTTGGAGCGACGTTGGGATTTTGTCATGTTAAGTGTTTAATGTGCTGTCTGTTGCTAGTTTTCCTCTGTATTATATATTTATGATATCATACAGAGAAAAATATGTCATTGTTTGGGTCATTATGAATACAACATCCTTAGGTATTGTGTTAATTAATTTATCTTTGTGGCTTGCGAATTCCTTTGGGGATTCTGCAGTTTGAACAGTGATATTGCTATATTATGACGTTGCTGCCAGGATTGCTTAGGAAATGTTGGAAATTGAATATTAGCAAGTGGCAGTTCTACTATTCATGACGATAATCTGTTATAATGATTACTTTACTGGAACATTATGATGCATCGGTTGTTGAACAGGAAACGGGAGTTGATCATGATGTCCCTTTGATAACATTATCATGATCAGTTAATGTGCTTGGGGAAAGCTATTTGAGGGATATTTCTCAACTGACACTAACTCAGCTTTTTCATCTACAAGTTATTCAAGGTTGTGGTTCTGCTATCATAAATCAGATAGCATGCTCCTGTGGGAAAATTCCTTCTCTCATCCTTCCAACGAAACATTTGTACATCTCGTAAAAACGATTTACTTTTACGCTTAACATGTCTGCCGAATAATTTCCCAGATTGATGTAACTTACATATACACATTCACTACGCAAGTGGAAAAGAACCTTTAACAAATACTCAATAACATTTCCAATTGATAGACTGTAACCTTTTAATAGAGACTTAATTGTTTACATAACACGTTCTGTTGCATCATTACATAATGGAATGTGAGTAGAACTTTCAATTTCCTTGCAACCATGTCGGTTTAACCAGCCATTTCTCTGCCTCAAACTACGGTCATTGAAACGAGAGAAACTAAAGAAGGAAAATAAATGTTCCTTTACGCTTTCTTACTTTCTGTTGTAACTTAAATAGGCTTCATATCAAATACATACTGAATCAGCAATGATTAACTTATTTCCTGCATCTAATACATGTCGCTACTGTATATGTAGTCTTACTTAAAGCTGGGCTTCGGGTTATTAAAAGTAGAAGGAATAACTCTAAATCTGAATTCAGCATATATGACACAATAGCTGTGACATAATCTACAAAATCTATACAAATTTTGCCAAGAATTGCAAACTCTTTGTTTTGTCAGTGCTTACCATACACTCGAAAGCATGTCACGAGTGGAGAAAAAACTTTTTCCTTATAATGTTGAGGTGAATATGAACTGTTTTTATTAAAGGAAAGATCATTAGCTAAAATCAATCCAGATGAATGTCTGCAAATTGTACTAAAATAGTTACTAAAATCAGCTGTTACAGGTTGTCATGCATCTGTAAAAAAAAGTACATTGAGTTGATTTCAGTCGAAATTTTGTCCAATTTTAAGAGCACCAACGCGACTGCTGGTTTTACTAAGCATGCGAATTTAGAAAGCATTTCGAAACCATTTTTAATAATAGAATGTCGCACCTAGTAGTCTCACCTGAAAACATCAAGTTTCTTTGAAACAAATAAAAGAAAAACAGAAGAAAGCAATTAACATGGGTGATGATTAGTCACCCTTATGGAAGATTAAATTAAATGAAAATATCTCAATATTTCAACACTCCATACCACTAAATAGATGCTTCCAAGTGTTTGACCTACGCATGATTTGGTTTTTCAGTTTCAGACATTATTTATGCCATTGTAAATTCTTAAGTACCAGCAGCAGAAGTTGTTTCATATGCAATAGAAAATTTATGAAAAGTAGTGTATTTTACAAGAGGCTTACAAGATCTGTAATTGATGCATTCCCCAACTAAAAACACTATTTCTTTTTCTCAAAGCAGACTTTCAAATGAGACTGCGAATTTTGATATAAACTACAAATATCTTATTAACCCAAAATATTTCCCACTTCCTTTTATTTTCGATTATGGAATGTTAATCCATTGCATCTTTTCTACTAGATTCTGATTTAAAAGAGGTAGGATTCGAAGATGGAAAGTCAAGATTCAACAAGAATATTGCCTAAAACCTTTAAGTTTTAACCACTAAGGTAGATGAATAATCAAACTATATAATAATTTGATCTAATACTTACATAGATTCCAAACATAGATTCCCAAGAGTCTATGTTTCTAAGAATCCCATGATAAATATATTTAATTTCATCGATAAATTGGTTTTTCCAAGTCAATAACTATTTTCTCGATATTTTAATTTGTTCTAGATTTGCAATAACGATGAATATTGTATCCTGATATACATTTATTTCCTAGATTGGCGCCTTTCTCTTCTTGCCTTGCACTTCTCGGGGTATTTAAATTCGGTTATTGCATATACAGGGTGCGGTGAATAAACTGTCATCTAAATTATGTAAAAATGAAAATAACACCCACATCTCATTTTCGCAGATATATTTAGTAAAATTAAATAGAAATATATTGAAATACTAAAGAGTAAATATATTCAATAAAATTGCCATTAGCTCCAACCACGGCCACCAGACGACTTCGGAATTTCCTGAAACTCTTCTTAACGGTCTCCTTGTTTAAGATGGTGAATACTACCGTAATCCTTTCCTTCAGTTCATCTTTGGTGTTACAAGGAATTTTGTTGGTCTCTCGCTCAATTGCACCCCACACATAATAATCAATGGGGTTGTAGTCTGTTGAATTAGTTGGCCAGATGTTAGGGGTTATGTGGCTGCAGAAATTGTCTGACAGCCATGACTGAGTGCTCCTGCTTTTGCCAGACATAGGATCTTCCCGCAGTCACTCTCTTGACTCAGAGAAGCACTAACTCCTCCAGGCACTTGATATAGGCCTCCATGTTCAGTCTGAGGCCGTGTGGGATGACGAATGGGGCATAACGTTGCCATCGCTAGCGATCACTCTAAACATCACTATGTTGACTGGCTATTTGATTTTATTACTCTCGGTACATGCCCTCATATTGACACTCAACAACTTGCTCGTATTGCAGTTTCGGGCGCGAATGCTAAGTAGTACAGCGTGCTGTTTCCAAATTTCTGGTAGTGTGAATTGCGTCATGGTGCTGCTTTTCTCATATATGGTGCCCAAATGACCCTACTATGCTGTGTAGTCGAAAATCCAAAACAAACAATACGCATGCGCGAAATTTAAAATATAACATGACAACGATTTACCCATCGAACCCTCCGCGTGAGTGTGTATGTGTGTGTGCATTTATATCTATATCTATCTATCTATCTATCTATCTATCTATCTATCTATCTATCTATCTATCTATCTATCTATCTATCTATCAATATATATATACACAGCAGACTTCTACTCAGTTTTCGCCTCTACCAACTTCACTCACAAGTTATTGTTC
>NC_043009.1:54170344-54172844 GCF_006345805.1 Octopus sinensis | reverse complement strand
TACATACATACATACATACATACATACATACATACATACCCACACGCACGCACACACACACACACACACACACACACACACACACATATATATATACATAGGGAGAGTTTACGAAAAAAACAAAAGACGAAGACAGGTGGTGTACAAAACAAATAGATGTATTAGTATAACGCTCAGGAATAGAAAAAGTATTTTACGTTTCGAGCCTACGCTCTTCTACAGAAAGGGACACGAAGAGAAACAAGGAGAAAAAAATGTGTATAGTGGCTACTGATATATATATATCATGGCGACTGATATATATATATATATATATATATATAATATATATATAATATATATATATATGTATGTATGTAGTTATGTATGTATGTATGTATGTATGTATGTATAAAGGCGGCTAGATGCAATTCAAAACAAGAAAAGTAAATAATTCACCGGCACTAAAATATGACGAAGGATGCAGGGAGCACCAGCATTATTAGAAATAAGTGTCTAAGTACTCTTTTAGCCACAGAAGCACATTTTATATTTACTAAAAAATTGGAAAAAATATGTTTATTAGAATATAGAGAAGCAATTATAGTTACGTTTACGCAAACCTGAGCATCGGAGAGAAAGAGAGAAGGAAAGAAAGTTAAAAATATATCCAAATTCTAAGACCAGATACATAGACTATAGACTGTTACAAAGCAAAATTTTCAGCTGTATCTTTTTACCAGAGATCAGGTTGTTGAAGAATAAGCGAGAAAGAGGTAGGTGGCGCATAATTCATTACTACCTCATGAAGTAATCAGATGAATGAAAACTTGTTTCATTCAAGAAATACAACCAAATTCAGAAAAACAACTTTAAAATCATTTTTACTTCATGAGATTGCTAAGTAATATGAACGTCCTGCAGTACACTTTTAATCGTATTTATTTAAGAGCTTCCATAGAAAATATATTATATCATACGTTATATATTATATTATATTATATGGCTCAGCAATATATTGATAAACTGGATTTTCAAAGAGGATTATTTAACCAAAGGGTATGATAGCTGTATAGTGTTGTAACTATATGCTAATCAAGAGAGTTATAGCTATATATTAGTCATTATTTGATCGAATTAACACATAAGTTAACCTGTAATATCCCGAAAGGAAAGTAATAAAATATTAATAAAACATACGAGGTTTGCAACAAAAATAATTACACCTCTTATTGTCAGTCAAGGAGCCTTCATTTAATCCCACGCCAGCACATTTAAAGGCAGTTGCATCCACATGGTTATTGTATTGTCCGAGATATGGTTGGAAGACCAGTGTTTAGTGTATTGCACACATGATCACAAGATACTGGGTTACCGAACCGAGCAGTCCATTGCATTCGCAAGCAAAACACTTCATGTGATGTTTCCCTAGTCCACTCAATTTTAAATGAGTAAACCAGCGACGATGTGGTGTCCTGTTCCGTGGGAAGGTCATGATCCCGGTTACTCATAAACCATGAAGAGCATGTCACCAGCGCTAGGAAACTTACGACTCGAGTCATAAATAATTTGATAATAAATTTGCTCACTCAAAACTGACCAAAATAATTCTGTAGTTAGAAAGGGGTCAACCGATTAGTGAATACCTAACTGTTCTATGATTACTGAATAAATAAAATGGAATCACTTATAGCATTTTATAAATTATACCACAGGGATTCATCTGTGCAGGCTCCTTCTGATAGAAACTACAACACGTTGAAAGGGATCTGTGTGTCCTTGAAAAATATGGGATCTGGTTTCGAAATGCAAACGAAAAGACGAATAATATTAAAAAAGTAAGCTGACTCCAATAAAATAGGCCGAGATATATTTTCGACTTGATTATTGGGCGCTGTCACATCAAATATTGTCAAGCCCAACATAGACTCTTAATTAAACTGGATGTGGAAAGCGAACGCTAAACTCAAATATGTGACGTTAGTGGATACGAATATATTTTTAAAATATTGTAATGAAATAGACCATATCAGATATATATATATATATATATATATAATATATATATATATATTGTATGCATGCTCATGAATCAGCGTGGGGTATTTAATTATATTTTCCTTGTTATAAACCTTGAATAATAATAAATAAAAAAACAAGCAGATATACACGGACGGATACAAAACGAAACACACGTACACACATATGAGTGTGTATATGTACCTATACATGAATGTATGTATTTATGTGTGTATTTAGATATATGCATACATACATTGTACATGTACACACACACACACACATATAATATATATATAATATATACATATATATACATACATACATACATATATATATATATAGACATATATATATCCATACATACATATATACATATATATATTATATACATATATATATATATATACATATATATATACATACATACATACATATATATTATATACATATATTATATACATATATATATATACATATATATATACATACATACATATAT
>NC_043009.1:54140344-54165344 GCF_006345805.1 Octopus sinensis | reverse complement strand
GTCAAGGACTCCATGAAGGGGTCGATAGTCTAAAATGTTTGGGGACACCTGTCCTACATAGATAAAACCACATTTTACTCTGTCATAGCATATCCCTCCGTGTCATTGACATGCAACCTCTGTATCTCGAGCCGTATATATACCGAATCCATGAGCGAAACAAACATCTTCCAGTGATATCATGATGATAGTGATTCTTTTAACAGATCAAAGATACAATCATTACACTTATAAAGAGAATATTATCAAATCCTCACTCTTAAAATCTCACAGCTAGACTTATCATATGTTCCTCTAATTGCTAAGGCACATCCTAACAAGGAATCTCTCCTAGCGAACGCACATCTTTAGCACACTCAAAACTGCTTAGCAAAGACTGGCTTTAATCTTCAGGAACAAAATATTTCACTAGCAACACAACTACTAACTCTGTATAAAGCTCGGGAGAGGTGCACAACAGGATAATGGCCTTGTACCTGAAACAGTACCCTCACACACACACACACACACACACACACACACACATAAATCTGACACTGTATTCAGAAAAGGGTGCTCGATTGTTTGGCGGGAATTCCTCTGATTTATTAGCATAGCGACTGTTTCTCTCCTCGTCCAACACAAACACCTCCTCCACTTCCTCTTCCTCCTCCCCTCCTACTCAACTTTCCACTCCTCTTCAACATCTACCCTCCTCCTCCCCTTCACTTCCTCCCCAACTTTTCCCCTCCTCTTTAACATCTACCCTCCACTTTTTCCTCCCTCTCCTCCTCAACTTTTCCCCTCCTCTTCAACTTCTCCCCGCCTCCTCCTCCTCCTCAACATTCTCTCCTCAACACCTCCTCAACGTCTCTACTTCCCCTTCCTCTTCCTCCTCCTCAACGTCTCTTCCTTCTCAACACCACATCCACTTCACAACCGCTTCCCACTCTCAACGCCTCCTCTTCACAACCTCTTTCTCCCCCTCCTGCTGATAAACCCTCGCCATCCTCATACTCTTACGCCTTCCTTTTCCTTAGCTGCTTGATGTTATGTCACCTCCATTCAAACCTTTTTGTTTCACTCGTCTCTCCTCTTCCTATTCTATTAAACCGCTTCATCTCGGTATCATCATCTCATCGTATTCATTCATCCCTTCCCAGAATACCGACGATGCAATTCTCATCCAATACATCTCAATCAGCTTCGGATGGACTGCACAATCCCTTATTCCAGAATGAAATATTAATACATGACCACTAATACACCCACATGAATGATGCGTATAATTGAGTGTGTGTCCGTGTGTGAGCGAATTTATGCGTGCGGACGTGTACTTTTATGTTTGCGTATAAAATGAGATACCAGAAGTGTGTGATATGCCGTTGTATGCAATATCACCGGTTGCCAATACTTGAGTTTATAATCAGACATGATACGTGAGAATATATACATATATGTTTACATTCACACGGACATACACACATATTTGAAACTATGTGCACACATACACACACACCACATACCCACACACATATTTGAAACTATGAGCACACAAATACACACATACTCACACATACACTCATGCGCATATACGTGCACACATAAATAGCAGACATATATATCAATGTGCGTGCTCGGGCATTTCCGTAAATATATATAAATGTGTGTGTGTCTATGCACATACATAACTATCTACACACACACACACACACATACATACGCACACACACACCACATATATTCTCATAAATAGATGCGCGTATGAAACAGAGAGAGAGGGTTGAGAGAGAGAGAGAGAGAGAGAGAGAGAGAGAGTAAAAGAAAGATAAGTGGAGGGTGAAAGTGAATCGATGAAATGCCATTTTAATATTTGAAAATCATTTTGTAGATATTTTGAATATCTTTCATTGATTCTAGAACTTACTACTGACAATTCTTTTTATGTATTCTATAGAATTCCGTTCATATTCAAGTAAACTTCATATAAAGTAATTGAAAATGCATTATTATTTGTGTTTGAAAACGTCTGTGCGAATGAAGGAAACCTTAGAAAGACAAACCAGAGGAAAGGTGAAAGAAACTGCGGGAAAAAAAAGAAGTAAAAATCAATGAAGATAAACAACAAACAGAAAAACAACTTCAAAATTTCCATCAAAATTAAATAAAGGAATGTAAAGTGCTCAAATATTCCAATATGAAAATGTAAAATTTGCGTTTGATTATTATTTAACTTTTTCAATTGACATTGAATCGATTTTAATCCATATGCTCTTATCTTTTTTCGTGGTTTTCAAATTATGTTTCTTCGTTATTGGTTTTTGAAATTCATTAAAGAAAGTCAGTGCTTATTTCTTGCATAAACAGCCGCAGTTAACACTACTTCTGTAATGTTTCGTTAGGTAAATGTGTTGGAACATTAAAACGTCAGAGCAGAGCATGACACGCAATGCTTTCCAATCTATACTTTCGCAATAATTTCATCTGAATTCAATCTCCGTTAAAGAGGAAATAAAACTTCTATCTGCAATATTTTACTTTCATTTAATCAATATAGGCAATGGGGAAATATGACCGCTTCGTTACCTTTGTGGCGTGCCTTCTACATACACCTAAATCAATCAAAGTCTTGCGACTGAAATTTGATAAAAAGAAACTTTGCCGATGTCTTGCTGTAGGACCCATATTGTTTTAGCTGGTTGACCTAAACCCCATCCCATTTTAACGCCAGCACCTTCCATTTGGATCGCTTGCAAGTATTTCGGCTAGATGACCAGTCTTCCTTCTTTTCCCCCATCAGTCCTGCAAACTCTGAAAATTGCAATGGTCACTGCCATAACTCCTCTAACAAAAGCCACTAAAACGTAACATTATTTAGTAATTGCTTAGTTTCATAATATACTAATTTGCCGCGAGTCTTTTGACTCGTGGCAGACGAGAAGCAGTGTTTGTAACACATCTTGCTGAATACTAAACCCTTATGGGGATACACTCATTCCAACTACATGCGTGGCACCTTGAGCAAGTGTTTTCTACTATAACCTCGGGCCGACCAGAAACTTGTTCGACTAAAGGTACTGCTTCAGCATGGCCGGAGTCAAATGACAAACAAGTAAAAGAGTATATATATATATATACGTATATATATGGGTAAATAGTTACGCGTATGGACAGTAGATATACAGATAGATAGGTACACAGGTAATATAGGCAGACAGATACAAACACACATATACATACATACATACATATGAAAACTGAAACACATGACCATATTCACACTCGCACACATCACACAAGGACACATTTGGAGACACATACACACATAATAGACGCACATACAGAGTAACAGAAACCCATACACAAGCACATTCAAAGATGCAGACACAAGGAGACAGTGGTACACACACAAATTCACAAACACATACAGACACACACAAACACGAACACACAAGCACATAAGCAACAATTATTTGACAGGTCTCAGAACATTACAGCCGTTTCTAACGAATGTTTTAATTCATCTATGAGTACAGTCTATCATTATGAGTAAATAGTTATTTTTTTATAATGATATAAGGTACTCATCGACCAATTAAAAATTCGCTAGAAACAGTTGTAATAAACTGACACCTGTTCATCAAGTGTTACTTATTTATATATTTTAAATTTACCTTTCGGAACCTGCCCCTCGCGTATTCCGTATCATATTAAGGAGTGTATATTTAGTAAAATGTACATGTCTGAATAGCTCCAGAGCGGATTATATACTGAGTTGGGTCCAATTAAGTGCATACATTCTGCCAGAAATTCTATAACAAGGTCGGTGTTCATCTGTAATTGTTGTGTGTGTATTTTATTCCGACCTAACATTAAGTACCTTATTCAACTGAATCTTGGCATATTATGCGTGTGTATTTGTGCGTGTGTCTGTGTGAATGTATGAGTGTTTATTTACATATTTATGTGTGTCTTTAAACGTTTGCGTAAACATTTGAGGTAGAACGAGTTCTTGACAGTAATAATACGAAATTATGGTTAAGTTTATTGGATATTAGAAATTTCGAAAACTTATCTGATGTTCGCGTTGTTGAATACATCTAAAAATATATCTTGATAGGATAAGGCCACATATTGAAAGGAAGTGAATAATAAAGCAAGTGCAGAGATGTAAAATGAATACTTTTGATTGTCAGTTTGAAAAATGATAATTATTTGGAATACAGAAAATAGAAAAATTCTTTACACTTGTGAAGTAAAAATTAATATTACGTGAATGGTTTACACAAAGTAATAGAAAATATATAATAAAATATATGTGAAAAACTACGATTTGAGCATGTGTGGTAAAAGAAAAGTCACTGCAAGAATAAATCGTCCTTCAATACTCACATTAAAGAATAAATTTAGGATAAAAAATTATCCTGTAATTCCAGGTATTGAAACTATTGGTTGCTTGGATTTATCGTTTGGTGTGTAAAATTACGAATGAGATATTCTAAATAATATCTATAAAAATTAAACATATCCAACCACTCACTTAATTCATTATCATGATGAAATAAGATAATGTAAATTTCGTATTATTGCTTCTCTGCATGAAGAATATCTTAGAGGAGATAGCTTACATATTTTCTACATGTAAAAACCTTGTGACATCTATTAGCAAATGAAACAACTGTAATGGCGCGAATGAATAATATCGCAAAGATTCTTCACTTTCCTGCTTTAATATATACACACATATACATAGACACACATACACACATACATACATACATATATACATACATACATACATATAAACATACATATATGTGTATGTATGCTTGTGTATATATATATATATATATATATATATATAAATATGTACATGCACATACATATATATAAACACACATAAATCTGCTTATATATGTATACGTGTGTATGTATGCGTAGATATGCTTGTGTCTCTGTGTGCGTGTTTGAATCTGCATGTGTGTGTGTTGCGTATGCATGCATGTAAGTATGTATGCACGTACGTATGTATGTATGTATGCATGTATGTATGTAAAACAAATTGCATTCCGTTGAACAAAGCACGAATAGATGCGTTTAAAAACTATAAAATATCAAATTTAAAATATTAGTTGTTGGATTTGAAATATCTTGACAACTTTATATTTCATTGGTGAATCTTCCGAAAGAATTTCCAGAAACTGTCAAAAATCTTTATTGTGATATGCATGAGATTGAAGCAAATAAATTTTACATTAAAATTTCACAAGAATTGATGTTCTTCGGAAAATTTCATCGCAGATAATATAATAGACCAATATGGTTTCTCACTGATATTTTATATAACCGCACACAAAAAATTTCTCTCTCTCATACATGCAACCACTGATCTATCTATCTATCTATCTATCTATCTATCTATCTATCTATCTATCTATCTATCTATCTATCTATCATCTATCTATCTATCCATATATCTATCTATCCATATATCTATCTATCTATCTATCTATCTATCTATCTATCTATCTATCTATCTATCTATCTATCTATCTATCTGTCTGTCTGTCTGTGTGTCTGTCTCTGTGTCTGTCTGTCTGCCTATCTATCTATCTATCTATCTATCTATCTATCTATCTATCTATCTATCTATCTATCTATCTATCTATCTATCTTTTTGACTGTTTATCTATCTGTCTATGTGTTTGTGTTTGTATACACACAGCCATGGCTCAACAAGCTGTGCGGGCTAATTTATTTCCGTTACATTGCACAGGTTTTTAAAATGTTATTGAAGTCGATTTTATTGACTTAAATCTCTTTTGGTTAGTGCCACAGTATGGCCGCAGTCCAATGATTGAAAGAAGAACTCAACATAATGATACTCATATGCAAATATACTCCTAAATAATATGGATTTCTGCCTTGCTATCTGAGTATAAACAATCACAGGCACACACACACACATACACACAGACTCATCCATATATATATATATGTATATATATATATATATAATATATATATATATATAATATATATATATATAGATGGATGGATGGAAGGATAGATGGATAGATATATATATATATATATATTATATATATATATATATAGATAGATAGATAGATAGATAGATAGATAGATAGATAGATAGATATATACATAGATAGATAGATAGATAGATAGATAAACAGTTAGTGGCATACATACACGCACACATAAAATTCATTTTGATACGTCATTTGAACGATGATAAATAATCAAATGTGTGTTCAGAACCGACTCTCAAATGCTTCGGTTGAACGGTTTACATGTTCTATTACTAAAGAAAGGGCTTTTAGATTTCTAATTTTGGCAGCAAGATCCTTGTTAATAACATTATCTAGTTTCTGTTCTACAATCCACATGCGCATTAAAAATGATATATATATATATATATAATATATATATATATATATATATTATCCCTTTCTCTCTCTCTCTCTCTCTGTATATATTTATATATATATGTGTGTGTATATATATATATATAATATTGGACATTATACATACAAAATCGATTAAAGAAAAGCCATGGCCGCCGTACTTAGATCGCGTGCCTTCAAAAGATACTGAAACTTATTTCATAAGAGGCAACATCAACTTGAACACCACTCACATTCAACAATAAATCTTACCGTTTAGTCAGGTAGGGAAAGTAGCACCAGCCATCCCTTTCTTTAATATTCTTTTTCCGGGAGTTCCAAGATTGGTAAGAGAAGAAAAGAGACCATTCTCAAATCAGAGGCCAGACCCGAATGCTGCTAAATTAGTAGGTGGAACTGTAAAGCAGGAGGCATGTTTCCAGTTCTCACTGCAGATTTAAATTAGCTAGAGGTACCCCAGAACTTTTTGGTAGTATCAAACTAGATAAGATGAAGTCTAACACCTAGGAATATGAAACAGACAACTGGAGGAAGAGCATCGCAACAAGGCATCTCTAGTTTGCTGATCCAGAATATTGGACTTGTATTTTATGTTAGCATCCTTGAATGGATGAAAAGCAGAGTTCACCATAGCAGAATACGAACTAAGCATGAAAAGAGCGAGAACAAATAAAGAAAGTGATCTTGTCCTATAATATAACGATTCACACATTGCACAATCATCAAAAAACTACTTCTTGGAATTCCACAAACACACCCGCCACTCGTATATTAAAGATATAGCATAGTCTAACCACAGTTAAAGTCAGTGGACAAAGACGGAGGCCATGTGTGGTCGTTGTACTTCTTGGAATTAAAATTCATCATCTCGAATCATAATCTGTGGATGTGTATGTGCGCACGCGCACGGTTATGTATATGCTGTCTCAGCTGGAATATCTTAAGACATGGCTCTACTCTTTTAATGTCTGCCTGTGGTGATGCAGTACAACAACAACATCAATATCGTCAATAAGAGAAGCTAACATTTATCAATCAATCAATCAATCTATCTATTTACCTATAATAATAATAATAAAGGGTAAAATTAATTAATTAATTAATAATTAATAATTTTACCAAGTAGTTCGGTATGTTAAAAGGACCATTTATCGGTAAACGTAAACAAGAATTTTTATTATGAGTATTATTATAATTAGGGTTTAGCAAAAAATTTGCTTCACCACATAACCGAAATTTAGAAATAGCAGTTAAAACTAGCTATTTCTCAACCATAAGATCTATGTAACTATCTATTTATCATTCTGTCTGTCTGTCTGTCAATCTGTCTGGCTGTCTATATGTGCATATGTAATTATGTGTTTGTATGTATGCGTGTGCATATATAATGAATGATTACATAACAAAGATAATATGTATATTTGTCTGTCTATATTTGTCTATCTAGGTAACAATCTATCTATGTATCTATATATATGTATGTTTGTCTTTTTTTATGCGCAATTACAAGTGCGCGCCTATATAACTATATTCGCGTGATTCGACTCGTTATCAATTATTTTCTTTCGCTAAATAAATATTTGTGAAAAGATAGTTTATTGCACTTTGTGAATACTGCTGTGGGTCACTATGCACATACACACAAAGAGTTTACTGTTCGGTCCACTTAGAGATAAATTCCATTTAATGTACACAGTATAAAGATACGAGCTACGAATTGTTTCATGCTGTGGAAGAACGTGTCTAAGAAGGCTTTTATAACTCGCCTTGTGTCTCCAAGCAATCCTCAGGTTTGTGGCTTTGCCTTTCTCGACGTCCCGAATAGAGAATAACTGGTTTGTATAACGTATTTTGAAATCGCCTTCGCATAAACCGATTGTTTTAATCATGAGACTGTGGTCATGCTGGGGCACCACCCTAAATAGACTTAATCGAACAAAGGACAGCCAGTACTTCCCTTTTTTGAAGCCTAGTATATAATTTACGTCTCTTTTGCCGAACCGTTAGATAACGTGGACGTAAACACAGCAACACAGGCTTTCTAGATATACATAAGTGGGACCACCACTTATGTATATCTATACATACGACGGGGTTCCTTCATTTTGCAGGCGTGGATTTGTGTTGAGAAGTTTGCTTCCAAGCCACGTGGTTCCGAATTTAGGCCCACTGAGTGACACCTTGGGCAAGTGTCTTCTACTACAGCCTCGGGCCCACCAAAGACTTGTCGGTGAATTTAATAGAAGGAAACATTTCCATATAGGTATATACATATGTATACACTAACACATATAGATAATTATATATACAGACATACATACAGGGAATGAATCAGAAATAGAGAGAAAGAGAGAAAGAGAGAAAGAGAGAGAGAGAGAGAGAGTGTGAGACGTCAGTGTGTATTGATTTTGGAATAGGTAAGCACATGTGTATCTTAATCATTGTTACAAAGTGATGAAGTGTCTACTTAATTGTAAATCTAATATTGCTTAATAGAACCACAAATTCATAATCTTACCAACTCCCTCGGCAATATCGTATCAGGAATGTGTACGTGTGTATGTCTTTGATATGTGCGTTTGTGTATGTGTGTATGTGTCCTTGATATGTGCGTTTGTGTATGTGTGTATGTGTCTTTGATGTACGTGTGCTTATAATTCCTGACTTACAGGCATATATACATAGATAGATTCAGACATATGCGCATACATATATGTATGTAAACACAAATATTCGTATATAATTGTATACTCATTATATATGCATACACTCACACGCACAATCACACATAAATACGCTGATGTCTGAGCTTGCATATAATAGTCTTTATTATAAGGGCTTGAAAGTGAATACACATCTGTGTATACATACATACATACATAAATATATACATACATACATACATATATATATATACATGCATACATGCATCATTATATATATATACATACACACACACACACATACACACACACACACACACACACATATATATATATATATATATATATATATATATATACATATATACATACATACATATATACGTAAGTGTATGTGCACGTGCATGAGGATGTATGCACATATACACAGATACGCACACATCTACGTATGCAGAAACGTATATACATCAATGACCATAAATGCGTCTATACATACATATGCACACACACACATAGATACATATATACATACATGCACACATACATACGTACGTACGTAATGCATACATACGTACGTACATTCATACAGAGAGAGAGGCAGAGAAGCAGGCACAGAGAGCAATAGAGGTTGTTGAAAAGTTAGATTAGAAACAGTTCCAGACATAGACAACATATATCTCCTTACTTATATTAATAAAGACATACACATATCCTTTCATATATATATATATATAATATATATATATATATATATATATATATATATATATACTTACACAAGTAGATACATTCATACATATATACGTACACAACTATATATTTACATACATAAACAGATATACAAAGAGACAATCGATACTTGAACAAAATTGGTATTATAGATATTCATATATACACATTAAATGAGTGTAATTTGTTACATCAATTAGTAAGTAATTTAGCTTAAGATAATATCTCCGATCACTAATTTCTCCACAGAATACAGCTGTTCATCATAAGAAAGGTAATATTTGTGGAATTATAATAATTATCGATTTGTCACTAATCGAACTACAAGTGATTTTTTTGTAGCAATATTACACAAATTTGCGGAATATAAAATTATGGTGCAAGATGTTGATGACTCTATTGCTAAAGTACCAGCTGTTGTTGATTAGCCACAAAGCCTTTTTGCGTTCTGGCTTTACAGTCCTATAAACAACGTCGTTTCAGCCATGACTATCACGTCGGTATCAGGAATAATGGAATTTCTTGTCCGATGTGTCACTTTCATCCCACCCCCGTTATGACTGAGCTAATGTCAGTCAATGATATAGGGTTCTCTTCTCCACGTCACAAATTATTTAGAAAATAATGAACAATAAAAGCTTCTGATTTTAGGTAGAAAGCCAGGTAGAAAGGTCTTTGGTCGATGTAACCAACCCCAATGCTTGAGAAGTACTATACTTTTCCAACTGTGAAGAGATGGAAAGCTAGTTGTCCGTGGCTGGATTTCAGCACAGAATATAATGAGCAAGAACAAAGAATGGAAGGCTGACACACTAACGATTCGAGTAGCTCGAGACGTTATCAGTCACACAAGTAACTATTCTGACAAGAAGTTTTATCACTAAGTCCCTTTTCAGTGTCAAATATTTCCATAGAATGGTTTTAAATATAATTGCTTCTAAGACAATACAAAACGTTCAACACGCAAGAAATTAAATTGTCATCTGTATAACTTTAAAGGTATTATAAAGACATTTATAAAGCTAAAAGGTTTTATAATCAAACACGCTATTTACTTAGCGCTGATTCAAAAAATAATCTTATATGTAAATGCAAAAATTCTAATTTTCCAAACTATACTTAAATCCGACTAGACAAAACCTTTCACAACAGAGAGAAGCCCTATAACAGATGTAGAAAATCAATACATAGATATGAAATAAATACTTCGGTAAATTATCGTAAAACGGTGCAATAGTTAACATCCAGGCTTTTCAACATGAAGGAAAACTGCAATATATAACATTCATATAATCAAATAAATATATACTGCCACCCATCTCACCAACTGACGAAACAGAGGATATAACTGTTCTAGCTGTAACACTTTAATCATCACTCATATGTCAGTACTGTAGGCGGCATTAATGCATTCAGCACATTGTCGTTTTAAGGTGGAATGGCTAACAAAAACAGTAACACAATAGCAGCACTTCCAAACCTCTTCTATATCTTTAACACAACACACTTTCTCACAAATCTTCCATACCGAGTCATCTCCAATAACTCTTTCCTAGACAACACATCCATCTCCAAACCACACGCCTATTCACCACAACACCGAGTAAATATTCCAAGTATCCACAAAACCTTTATTCATTATCACAGTAACACTTCCCCGTATCAATTTAGATAGCATAAATGATTTTAAAATAGAGCGAAACGATTTCCACTAAGGAACAGAATAAATGTTTTCAAAAAAACATCGCAAGTATAAACATAGAAACATTGAACTTAATAATAAATAAATACATTGGACTTAATAATGACAAGTGCAAACATGGTCGTGTCTTAAGAAGCTTGCTTTCCAACAATCCAACAATTACGTGACGTATTACGCGAGTATCTTCTACGTCTGTCCCGGAGCTACCAAACGCGGATTTGGTAGACAGAAAATAAAAGAAGCTTATCGCCTTCTCTTCACTTCTACTATCTTTCTCTTCCCTCCTACCTACCTTCTCCCTACCCCCTCTCACTTCATCTTCAGCCCTCCCTCGTAACTCCACCTGTACACAATCCAACCCCACCTTCCCTATCCATCCCATCCTCCCACCCAATCCCTTACACCCACTCCCACACCACCCACCTCCCAACACTACAACACCATACACCACCATATCACACAACACCACATCACATCACACCACCACACACACACTAGCACTCACCACTTCCCAGCCCTACACCATCATCCACACACCTACACATGCACAGACGCACACGTCAAGGTCCCCCACCCCTCTTCCACACGCACATACATGCTCTCTTATACTCACGCACGTTCACTTTCATTTGGTATCACCACTACTTTATTATCTCCCCTTCTTCTTAGCCCTCCTGTGTGACCCCTTTGTCCGGCATTCACCATGATAGATCACTAGCCACAACACATTCCTGCTTTACGACCCGTGTTAATTTGTTTACTACACAGCCCTGATTTACGACCGGTGTTGGTTTGTATACACTTCGTATTTTAACGATTCGGCTAAAGAACCGACAGGGTAAGTACCAGACTTAAAAACTTAGGTAATGGAGTCGATTTGTTGGACTAAAAAACACTAAAGCGATGCCCCAGCGTTGTCGCAGGTCAATGACGGAAACCAATGAAGGATATATGAAAAATATATTAAAAAGAAACATTACACAAGAAGCCATAACAAATACAACGCCAGTGATACGTTACAAATTGCCAAATTAATAAAAAACAGAGACACTCTCAAATAAAAGAAAGAGCATTAAAATAGCATTATTGCCGAGCCGCAATAAAACTTATCATCAAACAATTCTACAATGTAAAAAAAAAAACCCACAAAAAACGACAACAACAACAGAAAACATAACAATATGTCGACCATAGAACGAACAGAAAACTATCAAACATTTTTATTTAGAATATATCACAAAATATTAAGACTTTATATTGAGTAATTAATGCTAATAACATTACGTCCAGTAACACAATTATAATCTCTAATAATAAACCTACAAACCATCATCAAGTAAAAGCGTTTAGCAGATATTTCTAGAAACTATACCACCAGAACCACAGAATTTAGTTAGAAGACAGGAATATTAAGCGAAAACTATGCATCACCAGTCTCATATCAAAATTCAACTTAATATCAAATAGAGCCACAACGCTCCCACAGAATGTCTAAAACTCTTACATGTCTCTCCCGAAGTTATTACACGAATTCAGACCACTACATTAAACTGTCACACTTCTCACAAACATTAAACACGAAATTTGTTTTGCTTTTAACAATATAGTAACTAGTGTATCTATCTTCCTTAATGCTAACGACATCAGCCAAACTTTTGATTCCATTCTCCATTATTCAGTCAAATAAAAAATCGCTTATCACCTCCTAAGGAATAAATAAAATACAGATTAGTAAACCACCGGTTGAACGTTAAGTCTCTGAAGTGTACACGGTCAACAAATCTAACCCTTACGATTGTTAAAATGATATACAAGAAATAAATTGTTTGTTCCCCCATATTTTCAACTCATACGCCTCCACACAACGTACAGCAGGCTCATAAGCAGATAACAAGGCACTACCAACCGCTTATTACCAAATCTCCGGAAAATTCTGCACAACAGTTTCAAATCTACTTTGCAAAACCTGGGCTTGAAGCAGCATCTTCCAAATATTATTTTTTTGATTGTTAACAATTTCTTTTAGTTAATCACAGTTCTTGTGTTTGTTATTGTTTAAGCACAAAACTGCCTTTGAGTGAAAAGGTGTTCCACCCATGACTCACTCGTCATTGTCTCGAGTATTATGAGCTTAAAAATTCGTTATTCAACGTGTAGCGTGTAATTCGAAGATCTGGCCATTATTTTGCCTCAGGTCAGACAGAGGCTGTTGTTTTGTGGGTTAATTATGTTTGCTTGAGTGATGCTGTTGTTGTTTTCGCTATTTAGCCCGAGACCTGTTCTTTTCCAGTCAATATATAATTAAAGGGATTCAGACAAAGGCTATCAAGGACCATATTCGTCAAAGTGACATTTTTCTATAGTCAGTAGAGTATGATATGAGGGAGATATGGTTGCGGTTTCTAGACGGTCGAAATACCTCGAAAAGTCTCACCCCTGTTGTGTAGTTGTTTAGTTAGTTAGTTACGTGATATGTCGCTGGTTGAAAACTTTACTGGCGGCTGTGGTCACCTAACTGACATTGTTTTAATCAGTATATATAGAATCCTTGATTGATGCAGTGAATTACTAATTGACAAGAGAAACCTAATGTAGTAAAACCAAATAAATCGTCTCAATTTCCTAAATGCTAAGTTTCAAGTTTGGTAAAATCTTCACTAAAGAAATAAACGACACGAGAAGCTCTTCTCGTTCTATATTGCTTGGTCTATCAAACTATTTCCTTCATTTAATTAAAACTTATATCTAAGTCTAAGTGTAAATGCCGAAACGATTGATATGTCTATTTTCATTAAATTTGCTATTTCAAACGATTTTGTGGCAGACAAGGAAGAAAGCAGGAAGGTGAAACAGAACGTGAAAGATAGATAGATAGACAAGCAGGTAAGAAAGAAACAGATAAATAGATATCTGGCGAGATAAATACCCACAGACACGTACAGACGCACGCTTACAAATATGTGTGTGTGTGTGTATGTGTGCGCACGTGTAAAGACAGAGAAAGTGAATGACTTCGAGGGAAGAAGGGAAACCGGGATGTAGAAAGCTGTGGCGATGTCTCAAAGGCAATAATGGCAATTGGTATTATTGTCAGAACGTTTGAATCAATAAACGGTGTTAGTTTTCTTTCAGTGACATTTAGTCAAAGACAGTCTTGCAGAAAAAGCAAGCGAAAGAATTAAAAGTAAAAATAGTAAAACAAATAAACAAATGTATAAAGGCATAAAAAGCATTAAAAAAATAAACAAACAGATGCATATATATATATAATATATATATATATATATATATATATATTATATATATATATATACATACATATATATACATACATACATACATACATACATACATACATACATACATATATACATATATATATATATATATATATATATATATAATATATATATATATATATATATATATAATATATATATATATACATGTATAAAACGGAAAGAAAGGAAATTTCTGAACGTAAAAGATTCTAAGAAAGAGATGGCCTAAGAAGAGATTTTGAAGCTGACTAGAATAAAAGACTTAAGGAAATGAAATGTTATGGTGAAAGTATGGTTGGCGTCACTAGATTCTGTGTACCTTCCCGTCTTCTTTAACTCGAGACCGACATACTCACCGGCTCACGCGCATACATAACTACAGACTATTCATCTGTCAGTGAGGATGGCAAATACCTGCAAAAATATATTTAGATTGCCAAATGTAATTTTACCTAATGATATGATAGACATTATATTGCAACGTTGACATTGATAGAAATAGATATTTTTTGTATAGTTGTCTTCGTTTATCAGTGTGTCTCTTCCTTTATTTCTCCTCTCCCACTTCATATATATATCTATCTATCTATATATATATATATATATATATATATATATATATATAATATATATATATATAATTCGTTCCTATTCATTATTTCTCTCGTTTCATTTTTTGCCTGTCATCCACACAACCATCCAAACAAACCATAATATAGTTTGGCTGTATGTATGATAGGCGACAAAGAAACGTGCTGCAGAAAAGAGACGAGGCATTTCCTGCTAGCTTTAATGCCGTACGACCACCGCTGGAGGCAGTCATTCTGTCGAAAGTTGAAGCAATCAGTCAACGCTTCTTGAAATCAATAACCCGTACTGAATGTTGTGTGCAAAACGAAATATATACATACATACAAGCATGCATGAATGCAGTGTTTCATTACTGGCTGTTATATAGTAAAATATTATAAAGTAAAAATTATATAGAACACAAAAGGCATTTAAAACTGAAATGTTTTAAGATGACGTACGGTATGCATTTCACATTGTGGTACGAGCTTTCCAGTTAGGTTAAGACAATATGCGTAGTTTGTATACACACGTACACACATACACACAAACACATTGTGTTATTACACAGATATGCAGACATTAACATGTATAAGACCTCAAGAATGTTACCTGGCGAATTGCCAACATCTCAATAAAGCCGACTTGTAATATAAGAATGCTGGTTGTATAAACCTCAAAAGTTTAAGTAGAGACAATAATATGTAACAGAAGAAGACGAGTAGAATTGAAAATATTAATTGTAGTTTACCACGTGATCAAATAAGACAACTCAGATTATAAACGGTAAAAATAAAATGAAATAAAATAAATAAATAAAATTAATAAAATGATATAGAACACAGAATGAGATGAAATTATATAATAGGTACCTACAACATACAAACATATACATAAAATCCCATGTATTGCATGAAAGAAGTCCATTAACGTTGTAAACAGAACATGCCGGTAATTTTATAGAAAATCGTTGTTCAAGTGTCTCAATTGTCTGCATAATATTATGATCAACAATCAGTCCCTGGTTCATTTAAGAATTGTTTTAGTGCTTTGCCGTTTGTGATCATTCGTTAATTAATGTATTAACTGTAATAACCTAAGTTGGCAAAGTTTGATACATTGCTGCAGTCCCGTTGAGTGGAGAGTGTTGATAGGGAGAATTTAAGATTTAACACACATAACAGTAAAAAAATTAAATTTTGAATAATGGTTTCAAATCCGGACCTAATGTATTCTTTATTCGCTGTTATATATTATATTTTAATGCTATATACTAAAACAAAGCGGTGAGCTGGTAGCACCCTTTGCACACCGGGCAGAATTGTCAGCGGTATTTCGTCCGTCTTTATTTTAGGAGTTCAAATTCCGCCGACCTTGACTTTGCCTTTCATCCTTTCGGAGTCGATAAAATTAGTACCAGTTGAGCACTGGATCAATGTAATCGACTAATATCTCACCCGAAATTGCTGGCTTTGTGGCAACATTTGAAATCAATATTATATATTAAAAGGAGGTAGCGAGCTGGCAAAATCGTTTGCATAGCGGCACTTCGGCCGTCTTGAATTAAAATTCAACCAAGGTCGACTTTGCCTTTCATCCTTTCGGGGTCGATAAATTAAGTATCATTTGAGTACTGGGTTCCATGTAATCGACTTGCCGCTACCAAAAACTGTTGGCCGTGTGCCAAAATTTGAAACGAACATTATACATTAAAATAGGGACGGCGAGGTGGCAGAGTTGGTTGCACGCCGGGAAAAATGCTTAACGCTATTTCGTCTGCGTTCTGAGTTCAAATTCCGCCGAAATCGACTTCGCCTTTCATCCTTTCGACAGTGTTAAAATAAGTACCAGTTTAACATTTGAGTTGAGGTAATCGACTTAACACCTCCTCAAAAGTTCTGGACTTGTGCCAAAATATGAGATCAATATCATATATTAAAATTTAAATATTGTAGAAAAAAAAGAATATCATTTAAAATTAGAATGCTTTAATAATGGTTTCAAATTTTGGCACAAGGTCAGAAATTCCAGGGGTTGTTAAAGGCGATTTGAACATCAACCTCAAGTGCTCAACAGGTACTTATTTTATCAACACCGAAAGGATGAGAGGTAATGCCAACCTCGGGGGAATTTGAACTCAGAACGTAAAGACAGACGGCACACCACAAAGCATTTTATCCGGCGTGCTAATGATTCTGTCAACTCGACCCCTTAATATTCTTTTCTCCTCTTGGCACAAAGCCCGACATTTTTTGGGGCAAGGGGGCCCAGTCAATTGGATCGACTCCAGGACGCAGCTGGTACTTAATTTATCGACCAAAAAGGATGAAAGGCAAAGTCGAACTCGGCGGAATTTGAACTCAGAACATAAAGAGAGACGAAATACCTATTTCTATTTCTTTATTACCCACAAGGGGCTAAACATAGAGGAGACAAATATGGACAGGCATAGGTATTAAGTCGATTATATCGACCTCAGTGCTTAACTGGTACTTATTTCATCGACCCCGAAAGGATGAAAGGCAAAATCGAACTCGGCGGAATTTGAACTCAGAACGTAAAGACAGACGAAATACCTATTTCTTTACTACCCACAAGGGGCCAAACACAGAGAGGACAGACAAACAGATTAAGTCGATTATATCGACCCCAGTGTGTAACTAGTACTCAATTTATCGACCCCGAAAGGATGAAAGGCAAAGTTGACCTCGGCGGAATTTGAACTCAGAACGTAAAGACAGACGAAATACCGCTATGCATTTCGCCCGGCGTTCTAACGTCTCTGCCAGCTCGCCGCCTTTATATTATGTACGATATACATTTTTTATTCCAGTACAAAACTTCAAGTTAAAGACATTATTCGTAGTGTGTCAGGAGCATTGGAATTCATGACAGGTTTGATGTATCGAATTCTTTTACAAATCGTATAATTTTGAAACTATCATTAAATTAATATGTAAGTACATGATGAATTGATAATGCATTACATTTAATTGAGAGTTCCAGAGATTTTGTTTTATTTTATCTAAAACAAAAGACATAAACTGTATCAAAAATTAAATATGTTGTTGTCAATTTAAAGTTCCTGTGTCGATAATGTAAGAGAGAGAACAACACATATGTAATGTGGCGTGATAGCAGAATCGTAAGCTGGCATGGCAAAATGCTAAGCTGTCTTTGTATTTCTGAGTTCAAGTTCTACCGAAGTCGATTTTTGTGTTTCATCCTTTCGGGATTAATAAAATAATTAACAGTTGAACACTCGGGTCAATTTTGCCGACTTACCCCTCGCCTGAAAGTCTGCTTTTTTTCGTTGTTCGAAAAATGTTTGTTTTTTATGTTTTTGTTTTTTATGTTCTCGTTTCTCATTCTGTCCATGTTTTCTGATGTCCTGTACCCATATATGCATGTATATATACATATATATGTAGGTATGTACATATATGTATGTATATATGCATATATTTATATATTATTTATATGATATATTATATATTATTTATATGATATATATATATATATATATATATATATATATATATATATATATATATATATATACATATATGGAACAAATACAGTAGTCACTAAATGACGGAGGGTACTAGTGAGCACTACCGTTGCTTAGAAATAAGAGTCAAAACAACTCTTAGCCACATGAGAACACTTTTCTAATGGTTGACAGGGGAAAGCCCTTAGAAAAGTGCCTTTACGTTGCTAAGAGTTGTTTTGACTCATATTTCAAAGATTTAAAACTAGCTGTTTTACTCATTATATATATATATATATATATGGTGTGTGTGTGTGTGTGTGTGTGTGTGGTGTGTGTGTGTGTGTTCTCGGTAAGGATCAAATGTCCTTTCCGGGCTCTTAAGTGATGTTTCCTATATTTTATTTTGGTGGGTGGGTGGGTGGGTGTTGGGCTTTCTGAGTGAACTTGAGCTACGCGAAAGAAAGTATTTTACTCAAGAACTCAATGTATTGCTCGATTCAGAAATTGTAGTTACCTTAACCATTACATCACGCACCTACACACACACACACACACACACACATGTTCTCTCTCTCTCTCTCTCTCTCACGCACACAGACTGACACGCGCAGACAAACACACACATACACACACACAAGCACACGCAAACACCTTTCCCCCCCCACACATTTACAAAAGAAATTTAAGGAATAATTGAAAATCTCTATACAAGTGTCATAGATTTCTTAGTGAACCTATCTTTCAAACATATTTCTTGACAAACTGGACTGTTGTCTTCTAGTCCAATGTTTCTTATAAAAGATTTTTCTGTATTTCATTATTCGTGATCTAATGTTTGTACAGTATCACTCCAAAGACCATTAACGTTATAAACCCTTCTCTAACTAACTTTAAGATGCGGCGATAGTGGTGCACTTTGTAGTAGGCTCTTAAAGAAAATCGGAAAGATATATCCTATAACGTCCATTATCATTAAATTTAATTATTTCGCACCCTGAAATGCCGGTTGCTTTCGTATCCTATTTCATACGTAGCGTATCAGTTTTATTTTGCTATGAAGATAACATTTCACTTCTTTTTTTTTCTCGTAAATAATACTACTCCGTGCTCTATACTATAATAAATAAAAATGTTTCTCCGCTTTACATTTATGGTCAAAAGCCAAGCAGACATCATTGTTGTGTATTTGATGTGAAAGGTTGTGTCATTGTCACATCGAAATAAGTACGATACAGTAGGTGATTTCTCTAGCGTACGAATATTTTTATATTTTCATTGCTGATAAAGTTTTTGACTGTTTTGTTTTAAACTTGGCCTAACTGTTAGTTTGCTTGTACAACTACATTTTGCTTTATATTTTAAAATGTTTTAATAGAATACTTACCCGTCCTCTAACCAGAGTGCATTTACTTCACCTAATATAAGATATATGTGGATTTTGTGTTTGATTGTACGTAATGTGTGTATGAGCGTGTTTGAGCGTGTGTTTTGCTGGTTGACTTATATTTTGAATCTGTGAGACGGAATTGTATATGTATGTATATTTCGGCGACAAAAAAAATCGGAAGACCAGCGATTCAGGGACGAATTTGCTTCAAATATTTGTTCTGCGTCTAGTTAAAGATGTTCATTCGTAATTTCACTTTTATAAAACCAGTGAGAGACTCGGTCACAAGAGTGAAGTTTTAATTAAATTTGAAATTTAATGATTAACGTTATTAAGGACATAATTGCTCAGAAACTCATAAATTGTGATAGAGAATATATTTTTACTTTTATACCATTGTATTTCTATTTGTCTCTCACTAATTCCAATGCGGCCATTCTGGAGCATCATCTTGAAAGATTATTTTTAGTCAATTCCAGTACTTAGCATTTTTTAAAGTGCGCTACTTATTCTATCAGTATCTTTTATGCTGAACCGCTAAGTTACGGACACATACACAAACCAACATCAATTGTTAAACGGTGAGAGACACTCACGAGGAAGACCACACTCAAGGCGTTGTTCGGCTGTAAGCTGTTGTGGAAGACGATTGCAAATGTGCCTCTTAGTTGGACTGAATACGAAAGCAAGCGGCTGCAAAGCGAACTTTTCAACCACTCCGCCATGCCTGCATCAAATCACCTGTATAAATAACTCTTTTACTCATTTACTTGTTTCAGTCATGTGATTGTGGCCATGCTGAAACACCGCCCTTAGTCGAGCAAATTGACCCCAGGATTAATTCTTTGTAAGTCTAGTACTTATTCTATCGAATACTTTTTGCAGAACCACTAAGTTACGAGGACGTAAACACAACAGTGTCGGTTGTCAAACGATGTTCGGGGGACTAACACAGACACACAAACATATATATATATACACATATGTACAACTGGCTTCTTTCAGTTTCCGTCTACTAGATTCACTCACAAGGCTTAGATCGGCCCGAGGCTATAGTAGAAGACACTTGCCCAAGGTGTCACGCAGTGGGACTGAACCTGGAAGGATGTGGTTGGTAAGCAAGCTACTTACCACACAGCCACATAACAAATTATACTTAGATTGAAACTGACGACGTTTAAGTTACTGATCAGATTTATTCACTAATTCTGATTTTCTCTTGTCTTCCGTTTTTGTAAAAAATGTGAAAATTTCGAAACTGCTGAAATATCTTGCTGTAACAGGATTACAATTTGAATGACATCCAATGTAGTGTTGATGTATGGATTAAAATTGATAAAGTTCATGATGATGATGACGATGATGATGATGATAATTATAGTGATGATGGTGATGATGATGATGGTGGGTGATGATGGTGATGATCAATTTGATGATGGTGCTGATGACATGTTTAGGAGGAGAAGGAAAATGACGATGATTTTGAAGATGAGGAAGGAAAATGATGATGATTTATATTATGATTGTCATCATCATAATCATCAGAATTGTCAGTGCTCTGTTTGAAGACAATGACAGCTGGACTGTGGTTGAATATTCATTTGTTATACAGCTTCATAGACACATAGACTCGAACACATACATACAACACACACACAAGCGCACACACACATTCACAAACACACAAAGACACATACACACATAGTCTCACTCACGCACGCAGACACAAACATTTAAGTATACCTGCATTCGTAGACTCACACATTCAGATACAGGTACAATACACACATAGAATACACAACTCAAACAAAAAAAATAATGTCTACAACGTCATGAACACATGCGCTCACATATACAGAAGAGAAACGAGAAAAAAAGCACATACGAGCAGGCATATAACTAAACACATATTACATGGAAGACAGGAACACGAGCAAAAAGTTACACATTATTCATGCATATACATACATATACAAACCTCATATGACATGAGTGTATAGTTACGTATATATATATATATATATAATTATAATTATATATATATATATATATATATGTGTGTGTGTGTGTGTAAATATATATATATATATATATGAACATATATATATATCAACATATATATATATATGTATATATATATGAACAAACACATATACATATTTGTATATATGAGTATATATATATATATATATATATATATATATATATGGGTATATGTGTAGCTGTGCAGATATGAATGTATAATGGACGAATGAATGTGTGTGTGTGTGTGTGTGTGTGTGTGTGTGTGTGTATGTAAGCCTCAGTGAATGAGATTGCGTCAGCATGTGTGAAGAAATAATAATACACGAAGTCTTTGGATACAAGCAGTTCAGTCAATATTGGTTGCTGAACATATGGATGAAAGGCGGTAAGTGGGGTACGGTGAGATGGGTGGCACCGTTGCACTATCGTTAATTAGATGTAATATCGATCATACTATGTATCCATGTCTCACCTGTGAGGCTATCTATCTATCTATCTATCTATCTATCTATCTATCTATCTATCTATCTATCTATCTATCTATCTATCTATCTATCTATCTATCTGTCTGTCTATCTATCTATCTATCTATCTATCTATCTATCTATCTATCTATCTGTCTATTTTTATATATGTCTATCTATCTATCTGTCTATCTATTTATCTATCTATCTACCTGATTCTTTATCTATATGTCTATCTATCTATCTATCTATCTATCTATCTATCTATCTATCTATCTATCTATCTATCTATCTATCTATCTATCTATCTATCTACCTGTCTGTTTATCTGTCTGTCTGTTTATCTGTCTGTCTATCTATCTATCAATCTACCTGTCTGTAGAGCTCTCTCACTCTTTCTATCTTTGCGTGTATTTATATATATATATATATATATATGTATACACGCGCATACATATTGCATATTCATATATGCGTATATATATGTATGTGTGTGTGTGTGTGTGTGTGTGTATAGCATCTCTCCTTTCATATTTTTAATGGAAATAGTGGAGGATTCTTCTTGACTTTTCGGGGCTCATCTTGCTGTGTATGTACCTAAGAGCTCGCTCTTCCAGCCGCAAGCTCACGCCGCTCGCTGAAAATGCGGATGCTGGGTCATCGCATGCATAACATAATACATCTCAAACTGATGTTGGAATCTCTTTGTTCTCGAATCTAATTCGTTTCGTTCACTTAGTGTATCAGAAAAAAGAAGTTCACTTATTTTTTAATTACACTTTACACTGAAAAATAATTAGAAATAAAAGTAAATTAAGACAATATTGTTTGTCTCAGTAATAATAGTAGTAATATTCATTGTTGATTATTGCTTGGTCACGCTAACATATCACGCTTCCTTATTTGGAATTAATCAATATGCTATAACTTTAATTAATTTACAGTTATTGTTATTAATAACATAATTATTGCAAAAAATTCAAATGAGAAATATGGTTTATGTTTTTTAGATTTAATAAAAACTTTAACTTTAAGAATTAGTACTCATTTCATTATTTTGTATACGCGTCATGATATGTGAGACAACAAAACTTGAAAACTAAACCGCAGCTTGTGGCTTTTCCACCACTCACAAAAGGTGTTGAATATATTATATTGATAGGTTTTTACTACAGAGCTACTGCTAAAACATAATAGGAATTTTATTCTCCTTATTCAGAGCCTTTTCAAATCAGTGTACAGTTTGTATGCTATCTCTATGTAGTTCAGACTGGATGATTCGACTATTTTTCGGAAGTGTCACGAGTAACTGATACTGAAATGTTGCAACAACGGCGAAATACTTGTCTGTGGTTCTCCTGGTCACTTCTGGGGTGACTTTGTATTGCGTAGATCTGACGTCTATTATTGTTCTTTTTTAACACAATACGTATATAAAAGAGATGTATCCTGGACAAAAATCGTAGCTTCTGAATTTTCCGTAACAGACAAACTTTAAATATTAATTATGATGCTAAAATTCATTGTACGTCCATATCATTCGCTGATATCACCTATAGTGATAAAGTATGTTCTCAGCATTATGTGTACAACTATGTCAATAAGTTTCTAATTCGCAGAACTACTAGATCCTCAGATAAGTGTTCTTTTTATGGCAAATTTTCCATTTCGGTGCAGTCATACGTTTAAAGAAAAATTACATCTAATATATAGAACGAGAGAGAGAGAAAGGTGGGAGAGAACTGTAGATGTATGACGTCTTAGAGGACAGTGATTCGATGTTTTTGTTTCAACTTTTGATACATTTGATGGCTTGTTAATTCACTCCAAGTATTCTTTTCGGCTATAAACTAAACTGAGTCGCCGAAAACTTGCTTTCTGAACTATTTTATAGTATGCTGTATCCATTGTAATATTACATGCTAGTTTCTTTCGTTGTGTTTCTAATGTGAAAGGACATTTATAGCGTAGAAGCAGTCACACCACTGAGGATTGTGTTTTTAATTCATAATGCTGTTATTTATAGCATTTATGAATTCCATTGCAAAGCCTGTATATTGTTCATAATTTATCTCGTTGGGAAACATACTCGCTTAAAATAATCGTAAGTCGATAAAGAATTCATAACAGCATTAAATCCCGATTATTTCCATCGGAATTTGATTGGATTTCCGACTGTCGTCAAGTGTCTTAATCTTCGATATGAATACATACGCATATTAATTCGAGCTAAGGAGATTCAGTTTCTAAAGAAACGCTAATAATATATTTATCCATTG
>NC_043009.1:54130344-54137844 GCF_006345805.1 Octopus sinensis | reverse complement strand
ACTAAAATATTAGAGGTGCTGTCGTAATATACTAACTGAAAAACTGATTCTTCATTTATTAACGCTGCAACTATGAGAGGTAAGTTTAGCCTCCGTTGTACTTGAACTCAAAGCGCAGAAAATCTAACTGATCTTTCTGTGTGTGTCTAATTGTGGACAAGAAAAGAAAAATCACTGTTGCTATCGGAAAAAAACCGTTTCTGCTGAATCTCTCGCCACTTTAAATGCTGTGAAACAATGACTTGTTCGTGAATTAAATTATGAAATAAGTAAATTTCCCTCAAACTGTCACTAGTCTAATTTGCTACATCTTTCATCCTTATAATTTTTATCTGTTTAAAATCGATGAACTAAATAACGGAACATAACGCGTTCAGGGTAATCTTTTATAATGATTTCTGCTAAACATTTTTATGCTTATCATATACTCTTTACTCTTTTTACTCTTTTACTCTTTTACTTGTTTCAGTCATTTGTCTGCGGCCATGCTGGAGCACCGCCTTAAATCGAGCAACTCAACCCCGGGACTTATTCGTTGTAAGCCCAGTACTTATTCTATCGGTCTCTTTCGCCGAACCGCTAAGTGACGGGGACATAAACACACCAGCATTGGTTGTCAAGCAATGCTAGGGGGACAAACACAGACACACACACACATACATATATATATATATATACATATATACGACAGGCTTCTTTCAGTTTCCGTCTACCAAATCCACTCACAAGGCTTTGGTCGGCCCGAGGCTATAGTAGAAGACACTTGCCCAAGATGCCACGCAGTGGGACTGAACCCGGAACCATGTGGTTGGTTAGCAAGCTACTTACCACACAGCCACATCATTCTCAACGTCTTGATCGTCCTTCATGTAGAAACTGCTGCTGTTGTTGTTGTTGATATTACTATTAAAGCAGCGAAGTGGCAGATGCGACAGCGCGCCGGGCAAAATGCTAAGCGCCATTTCATTTGTCCTTACATTCTGAGTTCAAATTCCGTCGCAGTCCACTTTGCCTTTCATCTTTTTGGGGCTGATAAAGCAAGTTGCAGTTAAGCACTGTGGTCGATGTAATCGAGCAAAAGCTGCTAGCCTACAGCTAAATTTTGAAAGCGTTTATCATTTTATTATTACTACTCCAATCCTCTTATAATTGGAGACTGTAGGCCTACATCAAGAACTATCTTAAATAGTTTGTGAGCTCGCAGAATTATTAGAGCCTTCAGAAACAGTGCTTTGTGTTAGTTGCATTTTTATTTTTAGATTTTGAGTTCAAGTTCCATCAAGGTCAACACTGCTTTTCACCGTTTCCTGGTCAATAAATTAAGTCACATGAAGTACTTAATTCATTATAATCAACTATCCTTCTACTCCTTGTGTTTTAGTAGAATGTAAAATAGTAATGATAATAATAATAATAATGATAATAATAATAATAATAATAATAATAATTATTATTATTATTATCATTATTATTATTATTATTATTATTATTATTATTATTATTATTATTATTATTATTATTATTATTATTATTATTATTATTGTCATTTACTTTTAATCTGCATGTTTGATGCAATCACCTGCCGGGGCACACCCAGCGCCCTAGGGCAAGTGAAGGTTAAGAGTTGTTGAAATATAGCTGAAAGCTTGGGGAGGAGAAGTAGAGAAATATCTCCATGTAATACAAACACAAACATTTACATTAATAGGGTTTTTCTAAGGATGTGGGCAGTACTTGTTAGCACAATCTTTTGGATTTCCTTGAGACATGGTTCTCCAGGGATATTGTTTAGGTGTTTCTGACATTCCTTTTTTATCATACCTAGGGCACCTACAATAACAGGAACAGTTTTTGTTTTAAGATTCCACATCTTTTGTATTTCGATTTCCAGGTCCTTATATTTACTAAGTTTGTCAAATTCCTTTACAGATACATTTTTATCAGTGGGGACGCTTACCTCTATTAGTCTGCAGGTATTTTCTTCCCTGTCTTTAACAATCATGTCTGCTCGATTAGCCTTGATCGTTCTGTCAGTGTTGACTGGAAAATCCCAGAGGATGGTGACATCTTTACCTTCAACAACTGGCTGAGGATGGTGTTCATACCAGTTAGCAGGAGTGTCGAATTTGTAGTGTTTACATATCTTCCTATGTATATACTGTCCTACCCTATCGTGGCGATTTTTGTATTCGTTTGGTGTCAGCACAGGACATCCCGAAACGAGATGGTCTATTGTTTCGTCAAATGTGTCGCAGAATCTGCATTTAGGGTCAGTACCGTTTCGGAGAACGTTAGCCTGGTAATTTCTGGTAAACAAGCTTTGATCTTGTGCTGCCAGTATGAAGCCTTCAGTCTCTGCTTTTAATCCAGAACTCTTCAGCCACTGATGGGTTGTTGCTTGGTCTACATCAGCATTTTGGCTTCAGAGAATATATTGTCCATGCAGGGGCTTCTGGCTCCACCGCCTCTCAATTTGATTCTGCCCGTTCTTTTTTGCAGTCTGCTTGATTCGCTTTGTTTGCTTGGTAGCAGTGGTTTCCGGCTCTTCATCTGATTCAAGGTTAATGTCTAGTTCCCTTTCGAACTTATAAGCTTCCTTGACAATAGAATGCAGCTTTTTGCTGCTTTCGTGTTCGCACACAAGTCGCAGCATCCAGTCCTTTGTACTAGATAGGTACCTGTTCATTCCTACAGTAGAGGTCTTATAGCACAGCTCTAATTGCATCATCCCCCCCCACCGCTGCTTGTAGGTAGGTACAGGCGGTCTACATCTGCCTTAGGGTGGTGCATGCTCTTGGATGTCAGTAATTTTCTTGTCTTCCTGTCCAAGCGTTGGAGTTCCGTAAGGTTCCAGTTAATGATGTTAAAACTGTACTGGACTACTGGAAGTGCCAGGGTGTTAATGGCCTCAATGCAATTTTTGGAGTTGAGTTCTGTCTTCAGTACAAGCCTTATTCTCCTATAGTATTCCTTTCTTATTTTTTCCTTCATAGTAGCATGATGTATACCATCTCCTTCGTTGATTCCTAGGTATTTGTAACTTTCTTGTGGGTCAAGTTCCTTGATGGTAGTGTCAATATCTAATTTAACAGAAGCTGTTTGCCTGAGCTTGCCTCTTACAAAAGTTGCTTTAGCACACTTATCAAGGCCAAAATCCATTCCGATATCATTGCTAAACTCTTTAACAGTTGTTAGCAGCCCTTCTAGCTCTTGGTCATTCCTGGCAAACAGCTTTAGGTCGTCCATATAGAAAAGGTGGTTTATTAACTTACTAAAAACTTTGTACCCATATCTGGTACTATCCAATTCCTTTGAGAGTGGAATCAGTGCCATGCAAAAAAGTAATGGAGAGAGGGAGTCACCTTGAAAGATGCCTCGTTTGATGTTGATGCTGTTGGACTGGCTCATCCCATTACTATGGCTTAGAAAGAGACGTGTGTTCCACATGGTCATGCTATTCTCTAAGAATTTTGAGACGACGTTCTATCCAGTCAGCCTCAGCATTAAACTCTTTTTCGTTGCTCCATACCTTCTTCCAGAACTCCTCCACTTCCTTAATCTTAGGTGGATCTTCTATGTGTATTTTATTTTTGCCAATTTCCCTATAAAATTTCTTTGCATCTATCTTAAAAAATTTATTTTGTCGATAAAATTTGTTTCTTTTGTCATACCTTCTAAGCCTTTGGGCCTTCAACTGCATCCGTTCTTTCAACAGTTCCTTAGTTGCGGGGAGGTTTATGAGATCTTTGATTTTATATTTTTGCTTGATTTTTCTAGCTTTTCTCGACTTAATATTCACTCCTCTAGCAAGCTCATCGAGAACTGAAACATCCGTCCGCAGAGATTCAATCTCTTTTTGTATCGCTACTTTCCACTTAGGAGGTTCATTGACATGCCTGGCCTTTTTCTTTGTCATCTTAATACCTAGTTGGGTAGTTACTACTTTAGCAGTGGAATAGATGAGATTATTTAAGGTTGTCAGATCATTCCCCTTATTTCTTAAGATCTGTCCCTAGGGCAATGTTATATGTCATGATTGTGTTGTTATTTCTTGTGTCATTTGAAAACTTTGGTAGCGGTTCTCTATTAACCATGTCAGTGAGCTCAATCTTGCCGAGTTCTCTCATAATGTCCACTTTTGCTTCTATAATCTTTTCTCTATTATTCACCTCAAATTCTATGTCATATCTATTTTGGTTTTCTTGAGGAAGGTCTACGTTCTCCTCTTTTTTCAAATCTCTCGTCTTCGCTATTCTTTGTTTAAATTCCCCATTGGGAAGTTGATTTGCCGCTTGTACACTGGCTTCTGTGCTACTGTTACCTATTTCGTCTACATTGTTGCTGTTTTCTTTTGGTCTACCATGAGCTATTAGTGTCCTAATTTTGTCAATTTCAGCGTCAGTTAGTCTTTTGTTTTTAATTAAATCTCTGCGTACATTACTTAAGTTATTTGCGTCTATATATCTACGTACGTCATTGCCTACTGAATTTCTCCATGAGATGTATGTTTGTACACTGAGGTTATTGTTTGGGTTTAGTTGGGCTGTATAAAAAGCTTTCAACACATCTCTATAGTCCTCTCTGGTCCATTTTATACGTTTTGCTTTAGGTGGTGTTTTTGGTGGTGTCAGTACAAGTCCAGAGTTAGAAGTATTCTGGTTCTGGTCACCTGGTAGATCGTCTTTTTGAGAGTTTGTTCCAGCAGCAAACTTTTCGACCCCAGTCTGGTTCCCTACTGGGTAACGCGGTCCTTGTTGTCCCGGGCGATGACCGATCCGGCATGATTTTTGGCTTGTTTTCATTAAATGATTGACAGCGACATCAGAGGGGTCCATTTTTATTATTATTATTATTATTATTATTATTATTATTATTATTATTATTATTGCCCACCAATGATGTCTTTGCGTTTCATCATTTCGGGTCGATAAGTAAAGTACTAGTTGACCACTGGGGTTGATGTAATCGTCTTACCCCACCCTGAAAATTGCTGCCAAAATTTGAAACCATTATCTTGTTTATGATTATTATTAGCAACGGATGTCGGACTTTTGCTTCATTCCTGGTAATTCTCACTTTTAATTCTTCATGAAAACGTTCTTCTGAGGTCGCTTGTGTCATGCAAATTGAACACCAAAGAGTCATTTAACTGTTTGAAGAAATATTAAGCGAAACACAAAGGGAGGAGATGTGGGCGAGATGGGGTGGGGAGGAGATGTGGGAGAGATGAGATGGGGAAGAATGGAAAGATAGTATGTGAGGAAGAACGAGAGAGATAGTGGAGGAGTAAAAGAGTAAAAGAGAGAGAAATCGTGAAAGAGATTAGTTCTGAGACCATTGTGACTATTTGGAAAGAAAATTCTTTCAGAAAGACCTCATGAGGAATGAGAAAAAAACGTGGACCAATATTATTTTCCAAAGAAAGCAGTGGGCTGGTGAAAACATTAGCACACCAGGCGAAATATTTTGCGGTATTTAGTCTGTCTTTATGTTCTGAGTTGAAATACCGCCGAAGACGACTTTGCCATTCGTTCTTCCGGTATCAATAAATTAGGTACCTGTTGCGTACTGGGGTCAATCTAATTAACTAGCCTCCTCCCCCAAAATTTCGGGACTTGTGCCTAGAGTACAAAAAAAAAATTATTTTCCAAAGGCATATATATATATATATATATATATATATATATATATATATTCTTTACTCTTTTACTTGTTTCAGTCATTTGACTGTGGCCATGCTAGAGCACCGGCTTTAGTCGAGCAAATCGACGGCAGGACTTATTCTTTGTAAGCCTAGTACTTATTATATATATATATATATATATTATGTGAAATAGAAAGATGAATAATCTTGTTGTAGATTAATCAAAAGTTAACCGATACCTTAGTAGCAAAAATCACAGCAGTAAACAGCACGGTTGCCGAACGATCAAACGCACACACGTACACAAAAAATGTTTTCTACCCCTACGCCAACACACACATATATAGAACAGTATACACACACACACGTCTCTAAGTAGATTTTTTCTCGCCCCTTATAAAACATCCATATTCCTTAATAGTCAGAACTTTATCTCGGTCACTAAGAACATCTATACACCCTCACCCACATGATTGACCGATGCCTGACCTGTAGAATTCTTCAGCCACCGGTTCTCAGCATACACTGATAAACAGTTTCGCCATGGGCTCTTAGGAGCATAGTTCGATTTGGTTTTTGCTCCGCCTCTGTTCTGTTTTTGTTTCTCTAACGGATTTCCTTTTTTCTTCCTGAAGAGAAAGACACAATATGGTCCCATTATTCAATCGGATTTTGGTAATTTGTGCCTTTCGAAACACGTGTAGAATGAAATAAAACGATTTCTGTTCAATCTGCGTTCAGCTCCATTTCTTCAATTCACCAATAATGTTTTTATATATATATATATATATATACATATATGCACACATTCAAACACATGTGCACTGACATTTGCGCATAATTATAGATAGAACACACTCATATATATTTAAGGCTAAAATACGCCCATACAAATACATTCATACATTTATACATATGTATGTTTGTATGCATGTATGTATATTATATACATTTATATATAACGATACATATTCATGCACATACGTTTACAAACAAACACATGATCAAACTCCCACACACATATGTATGCTTCCTTTATGCTTGTGTATTTCTACTTCGCACTTATTATGCGTTTTGATATACGGCTATACGTGTCTATATATTTATGTATATATGTCAGTATGCAAGTATGTTTGCATGTGTTTACGCGTGTGAAGAATATCTGTGTTTATCAAAGTGATGTAACCTAAGAGGACGGATCAGCATAGATAACTATTTGCCTGCTGCTTAGGATAGCAATATAAATCTCATTGATTAGAATCACATCGATTATATACACACGGTTTGTACGCATATCCATTCACACACACACATGAATATATATATAAATACATATATATATATATATATATATATATATATATATATATACATGAGTCAATGTGTGTGTGTTTGGAGTGCGTATTTGTACGCTTATATGTATAGGTATCTACACACACATACACATATAGGTGTGCACATAAGTCTATATATGAATTTATACATAAATGTATGTATTTATGTATACATACATTCATACATATATATCCACAAATATATACATATACACCTATATGTATATATATATATTTATATATATATATATATATATATATATATATATATATATATATATATATATAGATAGATAGATAGATAGATAGATAGATAGATAGATAGATAGATAGATAGATAGATAGATAGATAGATAGATAGATAGATAGATAGATAGATAGATAGATAGATAGATATATATATAGATAGCTACATACATATATACATATATTGTACATATGTATATACAACCATACTTTTACTTAAACACTTCCGCAAACACTCATATTATTGATTGTTTGTTCAAACCAGCAACCCATTGC
>NC_043009.1:54117844-54125344 GCF_006345805.1 Octopus sinensis | reverse complement strand
ATTGAGGGATAACAAGGAGCATCGCATTATAATTTTGGAGGGAACAATAAAACCTGATATAAACATTAAAACTGTACAACATCCTGCATCATCAAAAAACAAAAAAAAAACCAACAAAAAATTCATAAAATAAATAAAGAAGAAAACAAGGAAATAATATGTTTTGGGAGGCAAAAATATTGCCTTCTTTTTCAATTTAAACAATAATGCAAACTGGAGATTGGTTTCCATTTCCAAGCACGTGAGACTATTGATTCTTGGGCCATTATCAATTGAAGTGCTTAAATGCAGAAAATAATCAGATTTATATCAATGCCGAGGCAGTTATTTGCCTTGTTTCTTTAAAAAGTTTCTTTTTCGTTTTTTTTTTTAATGTTTCTTTTCCCTTTTTCGATTTTCCTGGCATTCCCCACCTGTACCCCCATTCCAATACTTTTAGAACGACGAAATAATTTAAATAAAGAAACAAAGAAACGAAATCCCGTAAAAATAAGGAATGAACAAAAGCGATAATTAAATAATAATAATAATACTGATAATAATAATAATAATAATAATAACAACAACAACAACAAAAATGATAATAAAATAATAATAATAATGATAATAATAATGATGATGATGATAATTATAATAATAATAATGATGATGATGATGATGATGATAATAATAATGATGATGATGATGATGATGATGATGATGATGATGATGATAATAATGATGATAATAATAATAATAATAATAATAATAATAATAATAATAATAATAATAATAATAACAATAATAATACCAATGATGATGATGATGATGTCGAGAGTGATGAAGATGATGGTGACGATTATGACGAGGACGGCGATGAAGAGGATGAGGATGATGATGGTGATGATGATGATGATTGAAACGAAGATGATAATAATAAAATAGTGAAAAGATGTAACAATGATCCATTGAATAAAATTTGAGAGCAAGGTAAATGTTTCCGTTTGGAAAATTGAACTGTTGGATTTAATTTTTGTTACGGGGTTAGTCGGGAACGTGATTCATAACAAGTTCTTTTTCATCATCATCATCATCATCATTATTATTATTATTATTATTATTATTATTATTATTATTATTATTATCTCCTCGTAATTTTGTTTACGTTTCTTGCCGAGTGACTTCCCGACACGTAGGGCAAAGTAACTCACCGTATACCTTGGTAGGCCATTAAAATAAAGACACCATGTGAAGGGAAGGAAGGCTGGAGGACAGGGCGAAAAAGAGAAAAAGAAAAAAAGAAAGAAATGAAATAGAAAACAAAGAAAATAAAGAATAAAAAGGAAAGAAAATTCACAGCGACAATGCTCTTCTATATAAGTGTGACATACCGGTTACAACAATCTTTTGCACTCCCTGCATGAATGGTGCGCCGGGATCATCCTCAAATAATTTTCAGTTCCTTTTTGATCATTCCAAGTCCTCCTACAATCACTGTCTTGAGATGCCACATTGTTTCGATTTCAATCAGGAAATCTTCATGCTTTCTGGTCTTACCAAATTCTTTTGCCGAGATATTATAATCACAAGGTATGCCCTTGTCAATCAATAAACAGGTTTTATTGTTTTAGTCGTTCACAACAATATCTGGTTTATTAGCTTTCATTGTCCGGTCTGTATCTACTGGAAAATCCCAAAGAATCGTTTCATTTTCACCCTCAGTTACAGCCTCACGGAGGTGTTTGTACCATTTGTCAGCAGTTTTGATCTTACTATGCCGGTATAATAACCACTGTAGATATTGGCCAACTCTTGTAGTTGTTGTTGAGGCGGCAAGCTAGCAAACTCGTTAAAACGCGGGGCTTAATGCTCAGCGGTATATCGCCTGCCGCTACGTTCAAATTCCGCCGAGGTCGACTTTACCTTTCATCCTTTCTGGGTCGATAAATTAAGGACCAGTTACGTAATGGGGTCGATGTGATCGACTATCCCACTTCCCACAAAATTTCTGGCCTTCTGCCTATGGTCGAAAGGATTATTATTATCATTATTATTGAACTGGTAGAAATCATTACCGCACCGGGCAAAATGCTTAGAGGTATTTCGCTTGTCCTCACGTTCTGAGTTAAAGTTCTGGCCGAGCTCGACTGTGCCTTTCATCCTTTTGTGAGTCGATAAAATAAGTACCAGCTGAGTACTGGGATTGGTGTAATCGACTTACGTCCCGCCTCCTAAATTACTGGCCTCGTGTCCAAATTTGTAAAACATAATTATTATAATTATTATGGTAGGAGGTTTTGTTTGCAGAATAGAGTATTGGATAAAAGAGTTTGCAGCACTCAGTTCCAAGTCTTTACATTCTCAATTGAGATATAAACGTCATCAGCTGTGCCATTCATCCCTCGAGGGTCGATCAAACAAAGTTTCAGCCGCGAACTATTGGGTTGTCCGGAAAGTTCGTGTCGATTTTTAAAGGAAAGAAACTCATAAGAAATCAAAGTAACTACTACTACTACTACTACTACTACTACTACTACTACTACTACTACTACTTCTGCTGCTGCTGCTGTTGCTGCTGCTGCTACTACTACTACTACTACTACTACTACTACTACTGCTGCTGCTACTACTACTACTACTACTACTACTACTGCTGCTGCTGCTGCTGTTGCTGCTGTTACTACTACTACTACTACTACTACTACTACTACTACTACTGCTGCTGCTGCTGCTACTACAACCAGTACTACTACTACTACTACTACTACTACTACTACTACTGCTGCTGCTGCTGCTGCTGCTGCTACTACAACTACTATTACTACTGATGCTGCTGCTGCTGCTGCTACTAATACTACTACTACCGCTGCTGCTGCCACTACAACAACTTCTTTAACGCCGCTGTTGTCGCTGCTGTCAGTTGAGAGGTTGTAACACATGTTGTTATCACAGTAGGTCGATGAATTTGGAAAGCAGAATAATTTGTTGCTGCCTGGAAAGTTTTTCCCTCTTTATTTATGAAATTCCAACTGTCAAACTGCCCGTTATCTATCTATCTATCTATCTATCTATCTATCTATCTATCTATCCATCCGTCTGACTGCTTATCTCACCATCTGTCTCTCTGTTTGTCTCTTCCTCGCCACCTCCTCTTTTCCTCTTTGTCCGTGGTGTTAAAATTTGCACATGTATTTTTAGAATTTTTCAAGTTATTGTGTCATACATCACATAAACTAACGCAATGTTAAACCAAAAACTTGTCATAACGGACTATATTTCTTTATTTAGCACGTCGTAAATTTTTAGTTCCAATGAAATTCAGACAATTCTGAGAGGCTTTTTTTCCATTTCGATTCACTTAAAACAAATAGCCGCACCTCAACCAGACGCAAATAACAAGGTACCAGATAACTTAAAAGTGCAACATCTCTCTTGTTTTTATCGTTCTGCAAATCGAATGTTCACTTTTGAATGGAACAATGTTTGTAACTGAAGTCCATATAGGATTCGTAGCTCATATATTTCTATAATTCATTGTGAATGTCTTTTTATACACCATACAGTTCACCTTCACATTCACACGCTTGTCATAACATATATTATACTTTCTATTTATCACTTACTATTTCATAACTGACTCTTTTGTGATAGACGACCACATGAACACATTCCTTTTGTCTTCCTTGCAACTCTCCCTGCCAATCTCTCTCTGTCAAACACATGGACACTCAAACAATCTACCGATGTATTCACTCTTCTGAATATTTATCAGCAATACACGTACAGCATATTTATGCAAGTAACGTTCTAATCTAACTATCCATATGTATATTTGCCATATCTACACAAGCACATGCGCACACACACATACATATATACGCACAGATACGCACACCAACACAAACACACAGATACAGACAAACACACACACACACACACACACACACACACGGATGCGCACACACAGAGACAGATTGCCCTAAAATATTGACCAGAAGAATTGTCTCTATACATTTTATCCGGTGAGGTAACTGTTCTGTTTTCTCGCTGCCTTAAAGATTGCTCTTAAATAAATGTTAGTTAAAAGACTTTGAAACACAATATAGTAAAAGGAACTGAAAACTTTATTTGGATGGCAAGTTCTTGTAGAAGCGTTGCAAAAGACCTATTAAAGAATACTAACTATAAGGCTGAGTTTTTGATATAAGAAACGTGGATTGCATTTAATAGGAGTGCATTCTTGTTATCTCTTGTATACTAGTTAGGTAGAATGTTAGACCAAATTTATGCCATTAGTAGTCAATACCCTTAATTAGCACATTTCCATTTAAAAAAGCAACCAATATCTTGTTAATCCCTTGCGCAATATTCCTGAACGCAAAACCCTCACTACAGTCTTCAAAATTCACACATACACACTACCTGACTCACACTTACAAATTCCTGTGGCTGCCAGCGTTGAAGCCGAAAAGGGAGCCCCACTTTTAGTTGTGGCCATTGGCGCCATGTACACTTTCGACAATATAATAACAGAGAGCACATAAAAATAATTTTGTAATGGTGTCTAGATAAATTCGTGTTGATGGTCAGTCTGCTTCGATCTTCCTAGAGAACGATGGTGTAAACCAGAGGCTGTATACTTGTTCGAACGTTGGTTCCGTTATTTCTGGGTATCTGGCTTCAAAACATGGAGTGGAACCGCGATAGCAGGGTGTGTACTCACTCACTCAAGCGTAGATGGCGGTTTTTGAAACTATGTAGAACACGATCCAATTAGAAGTGCCTCGACATGCATATTCACGATTATTTTCGCTATTAATTCAGAACTACTCTCTTTACTCTTTTACTCTTTTACTTTTTTCAGTCATTTGACTGCGGCCATGCTGGAGCACCGCCTTTAGTCGAGCAAATCGACCCCGGGACTTATTCTTTATAAACCTAGTACTTATTCTATCGGTCTCTTTTGCCGAACCGCTAAGTGACGGAGACATAAACGAACGAGCATCGGTTGTCAAGCAATGCTGGGGGGACGAGCACAGACACACAAACATACACACACATATATACATACATATATACGACGGGCTTCTTTCAGTTTCCGTCTACCAAATCCACTCACAAGGCTTTGGTCGGCCCGATGGTAAAGTAGAAGACACTTGCGTAAGATGCCACGCAATGTGACTGAACCCGGAACCCTGTGGTTGGTAAGAAAGCTACTTACTACCACACAGCCATTCCTGCGCCTAGTAGAAATTTTCCTAAACATATTCAGAACAAATCATTTTAAATGTACTGCAACAGATCTTCCGTGCTTATGTATTGATGTAAATGAGACTAAAGCATAATATCACCTAAGACTGAACAGCCGAGACGTGAACTTCGTACATCCTGTTCACGAGTCATTTTCTGCATATGTCAAACCAGTTGAAATACTTGTATTGTTTGATTTCTGGCGACAACTGCCAAGTTGCAGAGCTAGTTGACCGTATCCAGTTTGCTGGTGTCGCTGTCGGAAAGCCAATGTTTTACTGCGGAAATCACGAAACGTAAAACTGTCAACCTAACATAAGGTGTACAGAACAGTAGAATTTTCGGATAACATCTCGCTTGTGTAATAGCCTAAATGAAGAAAAATAAAATTAATAGAGCTATCTATTAATAGAGCTATCGGTCTTTCAAATAGCCAGAGGTGAAGTATTAATCTAAGATATTTGTTAATAAGTGACTCAATGCAACAATGTTTAGTTGGACAAATTTTTGAGCACCAAATCTGCAAAATGTTCGTATTATGAATTCATAGGGTATTAAAGGATTAGGGCATGGCCTAGTGGTTAGTAGGGTGTTGCACCCATGGTCGCCGCATTGTCTTTTCTATTTCCGGAACGGGCGAGGTGTTGTGTTCTAGAGTAAAGCACTTCGCGTCAATTCAGCTCAAATTAATAACCATACGATGGACTGATGATGCATTTAGGGAGAGTGCTGTGATTTCGGTCACTTATGCGCCTTGGAAACCAGGAAATCTGCACTATGAGCCAGAGGATTCGATAACCTAATGTACAGATTTTGCTGGCGACGACGACGGCGATGAGGACGATTATAATAATGGTAATGGTGATGGTAATGATGATGATGAAGGGGATGATATTAAATATATTGTGAATGAGACTTTTTGCTGCCTCTCAATTGTACTTGGTCCAATTTAAAAACTAGTTGTATTAAAGTTAGTAGGAGTGAAGGAATGGCAATATCTTTGGAGTAGCTTGTGTGTTATGGTGGGTGCAGTTATGGTGTTATAAATGGAAAATTTTATTTAGTTATTTAGTTATTTAATTTATTGACTTTCATTTCATTTATATGGTTTCGTAGTTCGTTAAAATTGATTTCTGATTAATTGAATTTCCATTGGCTGGTCTTGTACATGTAAATCTAAATGGACTTATTGGATAACGGTTGTCTTATCAAGCTAATTAAATGTAAATCGTAGTTTTGCCATTGTTAGCTTGTTAAATATATATGGACATACATATATACATGCATATACATATGTATAATATTATAAATATATATATATATTATATATTATATATATATATATATATATATATATGTATATTATATATATATTATATATATTATATATATATTTATATATATATATATATATATATATAAATAATATATTATATAATATATATATAGACATAGATACATGTATGTGTGAAAGTGTGAAAATATATGTATGCAAATATATATATATATACACTCAAGCGTACAAAAGTATTTAGCTAATGTTTATTAATTGATTAATTCACTCATTCATTAAAGGTAGTTTGTTTTTCTATGTAGTGGTAATAAAATGGCAAAAGGGAACTGACACACACACACACACACACACACACACACGCATACATGATATGATCGGGTCGATGATGGGTGCCGAAGAGGTGGGTGGTGCTGGACAGGTAAGGGGAAGCGCGACAGCGTGGGCGGGAGCAGGGGAACGATTATTATTATTATCATCATCATTATTATTATTATTATGATTATTATTATCATTATGATTATTATTATTATTATTATTATTGTAATTATTATTATTACATAGCATATCTTTATAGATACACATACACACGTATATTTTTTCATGCACATGATTTAGTATTATTGCCGTATCATTTATTTGTTCATAAACACAATAGACGTGTCAGTCATAAAATTGTGTGGGACATTTTGGAAAGTAATATTTCATTTTAACGAATGTAAGTAGACAATATTTCACTGACTCTATGTCCACTTTCTGTCTCATTCTATATGTTTATGTCTATTCGGAACGAATCATATTGATGAGAAAGTGTACTGAATGTGTTAATATGCTATAACCGAATACATACATGTATATTAAATATCTTCACTCGCTATCGTTAGCTATATTTGACATGATATGTTTATTTCTCTTTATGAAACCATTGTCTCGTTTGGAGATATGTCTATGTTAACTACGTAAACAATGTCACTTCTAAT
>NC_043009.1:54095344-54112844 GCF_006345805.1 Octopus sinensis | reverse complement strand
ACAATCAATACCCATGCACAAATTTGTGTAGCGTATGCAATTATATGCATATGTAAATCTGTGTGAGTAATATACATGCACCTACATGTGTGTGTAAATACAGTGAATACTCACATCGAAATCTGTAAATGTGTGAAATAGGCACAGGTAAAACTCTATGCGTGTGTATGTGTATATATGTACATATATATACATATATATATATATATATATATATATATATTATATATATATATATATATATATATATGCATATGTGTGGTGTGTCTATGTGCATACGTGTGTGTGTGTCTTTATGTGTGTAATTACTGATATATATATATATATATATATATATATATATATATATATATATACATATATACATATATATATACATATTATAAATATGTCTATATATATGTTTACATACAAATAATGATGCATGTACGTGTGTGTATGTATATTACACACATATATATATAATATATAATATATATATATATATATTTTATATACATACACACATCTTTATATATATATATATTATATATTATGATATTATATATAATATATATTATATATATATATGTATATATATATATATTATATTACATAAATATATATGTAATATACATACACACACATATACATGCATATACATGTAAGTCAGGAAATATTTCTCCGTCATTTATGACTTTATGTGCATGTGTGCTTGTGCGCGTTTGTTTGTCTGCGCATGAGACTGTGTGATACATATCCACACATAAAAATATATGTGTGTGTCGAACAAAAAAAAAAAACAAAAAAAAACTCAGCACATTTAAGAAAACCCCAAACAGAAATTCCGTGCAAGAAAACACAAGAAGGAAGCGATTAAGAGAATCATTTAAAAAGAACCAGTAGATGCTTGGAACATCAACTCGTAGTTTCATATGCTGTTATAGTTATAGTAGAGTAGAGAATTTGTATAACACAATGACTTATTGAAAATATCGGAAATTTAAAATACGAACGTAAACTGAATGGGCTACGAAAAGAATTCCAACGCCGCATCAAACACGCACACACACACACTGACACACACATTCACATGCACTGGTACACATAAATACCTATATATATATGTGTGTATATATGTTTATATGTGTGTATATATGTATATATATATATTATATGTGTGTATATATGTTTATAAGTGTGTATATATGTATATATATATTATATGTGTGTATATATGTTTATATGTGTGTATATATGTTTATATGTGTGTATATATGTATATATATATATATATATATGTATATATATATACATATATATATATGCATATATATAATATATATATATATATATATATACATATATATATATATATATATGTATGTATGTATGTATGTATGTATGTATGTATAAAGTTATGTATAAAGTTACATCACATTAAAAAAGTACGCAAATTGTATTTGGATGTGAGTATCCAAAGATACACATATATACATAGATTTATATACATAACCACAGCCCTACTTACATACATAGAAGCATACAAAATTATATATATATATATATATATATATATATATATATATATATATATATGTATGTATGCATGTGTGTGTGTGTGTGTATGCACATATATAAATTTGTTATATATTTTTAAATATTTGAATCTGAACGTAACAAGATACGCCTGCTCAAGTTTTGAAGTAAAAAGCATCATTGCAGTAGACTCTCACAGCTTTCTACAGAACATTAATAGTTTCCGTCATACAAAAAGGACAACTGTCGAAACCATAAAAGAATTAATTTATATATTAATGCGCTATGCTTAAATCATCGAAGAAATAAATGACAGGTGAAGGAGAAAAAAACTTATGAAAAAATAGAAAGAACCTGGGAGGCTTATAAAACCTTACTGGTTTTCAAAAGATGCCATTGAACAGCTTCTGAAATGAGATCGACGTTAGAATTTTGACACTTGATAATTGAGTTAGCAATTAAAAACAAGCGAAACGATGAATGAGACTTCTTTGTCTGTTTTTAAATGGCTAAAAACTAATATTCCACGATGTAAAGTATTTCGGTTTAACGCGCAGTTACAGGATTCCAAGCTTTTGCTGCAGTCGTGTTCAGTTCATGCTTCCGTGCGTGTAAATATCTATGTGTATGTGTTGCGTGCCTGGAATGTGTTTGTGTGTTCATATATGTCTGTGCGCGCATTTGTATGGCTATACACGTAGTGTGCACAAACGAAAGAACGAGGCTCTCAACACATTTATTAAGAGTTATGTATTTGAATATATCCTTGCTTAAAACAGCATGATACCGTCCAATGCAGCTTCAGGTTTAGAAGGCTTCATACAAATATTGCATGGGGAAGAATCCAGCAAACATACTAATCAATGCCACAGCTATTCTTGCCAGTTGCATAACATTAAACAGTTGAGCATATCCCTAAGAGATTGACGATATGTGCATCTCTGGTCAAGAGCTGAAGCTACCGGAGACCATCATAGTCATGTATTGAGAGGAGTTCTTTGGGAAAGATGAGTGGTTCGTTCAACATCCTTGGATAACGCATATTGAGGGACTACATGAGTAGGATGGGCTACTCGACCTGAAGGAAATCCTAACTGAGCACTACCGGCAATGTATTGCATTGTTTCTCTTGATATGAGATCACAATGTCTCGCAAATATTGCTGTGATGCATGAGATTTTTGCATCTTTATCAGACTAGAAGTCATGATAGGTCATGCACCGCTCTCTCATTCAATACTACTACCACGACGACGACGACCACCACGACGACCACCACCACCACCGCTACTACTACTACTACTACTACTACTACTACTACTACTACTACTACTACTGCTACTTCTACTACTATCACTGCTGCTGCTGCTAGTTATTATTATCATATATTATTATTATTATTATTATTATTATTATTATTATTATTATTATCATTATTATTATTATTATTCATACATATATATGCCTGACTACACACATGCCTATCTATATTATTTGAAACATAATTCAGAACTGGTCTTATTCCTCAAAGCATTTCAGTGGGATTACTGCTAGCAATCTTAAATATCCACAAGATTTGAATGAGCCAGCAAATTCTTAAAACACTTCTGAAGATCTTTCCTGTTTCACTACTCACAGTCATTAATGCACCAATTATCACTCGTAGAACCATTACCGATTTCCTGTTCCAAATCCTTGTTATCTCAAATATTTACCGTTTCATTTGAATTCTTCATAATCCTAATATCAGCTTCAAATTTTGACACAAGGCCAGCAATTTCGTGGGTGGAGGAAGTCGATTACATTGATCACAATGCTCTATTGGTAGTTATTTTATCGAGTTCTAAAGGGATGAAAGGTGAATGCCACCTCCACAGCATTTGAAATCAGAACGTATTGACGGACGAAATGCTCCTAAGCATTTTGCCCGGCGTGTTAGCGACTCTGCCAGCTCGCCGCCTTCTTCACAATCCTAAAATCAGATGGACATGGTGTATAAATCAGTAAGAACATTCAAACTGTTTTTTCTATTACTATTGTTGATTACATCGACCCATTACTTCACTGATACATTATCATACCCTAAAAGATGAATGGCAGAATTTGAACAATTGAGTATAAAATGTCGAAGAGATAGCGTAATTCATATCTTACGGTAATCCTACAATTGCTCTGAAAACGAGAACGTGGTATATTTGGCTACATATACCGCAAAAATAATATGAATAAAAGTGACAATAATTTTACTTCTAATGTTTTAATTTATGCTTCGCATGCTCAAATTTAAATAATAATATTGATGTGTAACGGTAGCAGCAATAATAAATCATGCTTGTATTGTCGAAAATTTTTTGAAATGCTTTTATAATTAAGTCATGCTTTAAATTCATTTATAATTTTCCTCCATTAAAATGAATCAATTATAAAATTGAAGCAAATTTTACTGGTGTCGATCAGTACTAAGAGAAGTCGAAATATTAAGGGGAAAAATTGTATCAAAACTGGTACTGATCGACCTCTCTGTCCCATTTGCAGGCAGGTATTATTATGGGCTCCATTAGTTATCCATGATAAAATTTCTCGTATTTCTGTAATTTGTTAAATCTTCCATATAAAGAATACATATAAGAACTATGTGCCTATTATTGGTTTTGAGTTCATGATTTCGTTAATCAAATGTAAAATTTATCAAATCATCTTTTTATGTACTTAATGTGAACAAGCTGTGAATACATTATCATAAATTATAATGCACAAACCAACCAGTCGAGATTTTAAAGTGTCGATTATACTGATTCTCAGAGATCAGTTAGATTTTCTGCGCTTTGAGTTCAAGTACATCCGAGGCTAAACTTACCTCTCATAGTTGCAGCTTTAATAAATGAAGTATTAGTTTTTCAGTTAGTATATTTTAGTCAAGGCGTGGAATTTTCCAGGCACAGTAATGTATGTATATATATATATATATATATATATATGTATACACACACACACACATACACATATATATATATAGATATATATAAATTGTTTTCGTAATGAGATAAAAAATACCAAGGCTGTGTAGATTTTAGAACATTTATAGATAGAAGGTCTTACAGCTGTTTGCAGGATATTTAATATATCCCTTCATCGGAAATGGTGTGAGCGGATGGTTAAGAAATAGTTAATTTACATAAGTTATAAAACAGAGACTGAGGTGGAGGAAAGAAAAGAAAATAGATGTGACATATGAAGGGATGTTGTATTTGTAGATACATTTTTTAGACAGAATGGTAAACATATAAGATTCCAATACCTTATGAGTAAAATCCAATAGCATATAAATGTGACCGCGTCTGTACCGTTGGCGATTTTTTCCTCCGTCTTCCCTTCCTTGGATCTTTCCTTTTCCTATGTTTCTGACGAAGAGCTCCGCTCGAAACGTTAAATCCTCCTTCTTTCTTTCCTTTCCTGAGCGTCCAATAACACTATACTTGTTCCACGTCCTCGCGTTGTTGTGTTTTCTCTTTGTGTTTTCATGTTTGGATAAACTATATATATATATATGCTCTCTGCAAGAACATTTCAGGCATAGCTCGGTGGCTTGCGGGTATCATAAGAACTTGCAAATTCATTTTGACTTCCTCTAACCACAAATCAGCTTTCGTCTAGCTAATTTAAAACCAAACTTGCATACTACAACACCGAGGTCACTATTAGCTAACGTTCGTACGTCGCATGAGGTACCTATTTTTGTGACACTCGTGTTTTTCTTCTTTTTTTTTGACATGTACTAGGGAACAGATGTATATTCAGACGTATTACTGACAATTTCAGCTTTTGTTTTGACTGAGACTTGAGTTTTAACAGTGCTGCAGACTATGCTATCTATTTTGATATCTATTTCGGATAGGTCCTGAAGTACGTATTTTACTATTTAATATAAGAGTGGATTCAGACCGCTTGCATTACTTTGTAAGCAGTGCAACCTTCTTTTCATCGGCAAAAAATTAAAAACCTTATTCCTATTAGATTTTGCGACGATCTTTCACCTTCGTATATATTTCTACTATTGTTGGTATTTCTTTCATTGTCTTACAGATTAAAAACTTTGAATATTTGGGTCATTTTCGTCTATTAACCATTCACTGTACTGTTCGATTTCATTTTCCTGTTGTACATTTAGTTGTGTAACGTTTCAAATGGGATATTTACTTCTTTTTTTTAGCTATATCTAGAGTTTTGCTGTATAACATAATAATGTAGGATAACGATTACGGCTGTGAGTATGTAATATGTGTGAATAAATTAAAAGCTTAAAAGAAGAAAACGAAGCATTTTCTCTTGTCTACCCACCGGGTCTCGTGGGTAGCACGAGCAATTATTGTACTTTCGATAAGTATTCTAAATTAAATTTTAGTTAGTAATTCTTGAATGGAACGTATTTCGAAGGAAGAAACCAAAATGACGTCTTTAAACTACAAGAACGTAATACAACAACAACAACAACAACAACAACAGCAATAATAATAATCATAATAATAATAACAACAACAACAACAACAATAATAATAATAATAATAATGATGATGATGATTATGGTGATGATGATGATGATGATGATGATGATCATGATGATCATGATGATAATAATTTAAAAAAAGATATTAATAAATTTTCAATATTCTTCCTCCCACACCTAGTGAGAACATTGCCGTGTTATATGAACTACATAATACATATGTAATTTTCCGTGCAATGTTCTCCCTGGTCTGTAAAATTGATATTGTGCAACATTTCGGCATGAATATGTTTGGTTAACACTCGAAGTACAGTCCAATTCATAGATTAAATATTTCTTGAATATAAATTGGATTTTGCCTGAATAGTAACTCACCTACGCAAATCAAATCAAATATGCATTCGTGCAGTTATGCATACATACACATAAGCGCATGCACTCCTGCACACTCTGGTGTTTATATATATATACATACATACATATATATATATATGTATATATATATATATTATATATATATATATATATATATATATATAGGCGCAGGAGTGGCTGTGTAGTAAGTAGCTTGCTAACCAACCACATGGTTCCGAGTTCAGTCCCACTGCGTGGTATCTTGGGCAAGTGTCTTCTGCTATAGTCCCGGGCCGACCAATGCCTTGTGAGTGGATTTGGTAGACGGAAACCGAAAGAAGCCTGTTGTATATATGTATATATATATATGTGTGTGTGTGTTTGTGTGTCAGTGTTTGTCCCCTTAGCATTGCTTGGCAACCGATGCTGGTGTGTTTACGTCCCCGTCACTTAGCGGTTCGGCAAAAGAGACCGATAGAATAAGTACTGGGCTTACAAAGAATATGTCCCGGGGTCGAATTGCTCGACTAAAGGCGGTGCTCCAGCATGGCCGCAGTCAAATGACTGAAACAAATAAAAAGTAAAATAAAGTAAAAGTATATGTGTGTATGTGTCTGTGTGCGTGCGTATTTGTGTGCATACGTCTGTCTCACTGTGTACACATAAGTGTGTATATTTATATGCATGTCTATCTCAACATACATATATATATATATATGCACACATACACACGCACATATACATATATGTGCCCCTTAGAACTTAGGGGTCAGTGGCCTCTGCCATTAGATAGTACGTGTCATGAACTGCGACGAAATGCAGTGCTAGAGGCACGACACGATCTGCTGACGGCTAGCTTCATGTCCGATAGAGACCGATAGAATAAGTACTGGGCTTACAAAGAATAAGTCCCGGGGTCGATTTGCTCGACTAAAGGCGGTGCTCCAGCATGGCCGCAGTCAAATGACTGAAACAAGTAAAAGAGTAAAGAGAGTATGGAGACTCGATCTGCCAGAAATGCCAACAAAATCCTTTCAAAATACACATACACTATTGTACTAAGTGTATAAAAGCTTCATTTGGTAATAGAATTCCGAGTTATAGTCTTTAAAGAACGAAATCTACATAGCTGGGAGGTTTGTCTTCACATCTGTTCAGTAAGACGTAATCTAGAGCTAAGCATGAACGTAGTTGCACATATAAATACTATTTTCTTACTGTATATATATTAAGTGAAGGATATTGTCAGTTCAACAGACCCAGATGTGTTGCTGATAATTTATTGTATTACCAACCTTTGTAATATCTTCCGGAAATAATTACACGTGAAATAAAGGATAAAAGTAAGACAAGTGAATGCTGTAAAATATTTTGTTTGACTTCCTACTACATAGAATTCGTTGTCTAAACCAAGTATTAAGAGTCTACATGGGGGCATAGAAATAGCAGCTATTTATTCCTCAAATGACTCAAAGTACATATATAATATTTTACAAGATGCGTTCACCTCATCTCATCTCCGTTCAGTTATTCCTGTGAGGGTCATAGAAGGGAAAGTCTTGAAATACGCTTTCCATCGGGTCTTATTAGAAGCAACCGTCTTCAACTGATCCGGCTGGATCCCCAGGCTTGACCAACCAATGTCATAAATAGTATCTAACAATCTTCCTTGTGTTCATACCCCGGTTCCTCTGCCTGTTGGTTTTGCGTGTAAAACTTGTCTAGCCATTCTTTCTTGAAATGATCTCATCCGTAGAACTGAAGCGGTTCTATGTGGATCGTCTGATCTCCGGGCGAAGCACTCTATCGGTTAGCATTCTTTCGCAAAAACTTTTCGAAGGAACTCCATTTCGGCTGCCTGTATTTTCTTGACCATGGTTAAGGCTGGCAAGAACACCGAATTGAAAATAACGAATTGGGCTTTACACCTGCCAACTACTTTCTGATGGTTGAGAGAATAAATTAAGAGCAAGAATTGCAGGAGCTGGTGCTAAATACATTATGTTTGAAATAACGTATCTGTTAATATAATAGGTAGGACGTAGATATACGGAGCACATTGAACATACTTATCTTCGCTCGTGTACTGACCAGAAGCTAAACAACAATGCCAGCAGCAGTAGCAACCACACTTTAATAATATCAACTATAAACTAGAATTCAAATTCAAATAATTACTTGTCTCATTTTCAATCCATTTATTTAAATGAGGTCAAATTTTAAATGTTGCTTTGGATTAAATAACATGTCTTCGGAGATTTCATTTCAATTAATATTTACATTTTCTATCCTCGGCACGTTATTGAAGTTAACCGAACACGCTCTCTAGTCAAAAGAAATCAATATTGTTTACATCAAGCGAACATTTTGGGACAAGTTCTAAGATGATTACCAGCTGATGACATCATATTTCGAATCTTAGCTGCGGAAAACAAATTTACTTCATAATGAAATACATTGAGATAAGAAAATAATTATTCTGTTCTACAACTCGACAATCGGTTTCAGGCGTAGACAGTGCTGATATAATCAGTGGGATAGAAATGTGATGTGTATTCTTCTGGTGTATGAGATAAAATTCTGTCTAATAGCTATTCAAATACACCCACAACCTTACCTTGTATATCTTAGTAGCAAGATATTGAAAATGTGCGGCCTTTTGAACTCTAAGCTGTTACAAATATTGTTACGTACGTATAAGTGAATCGAAGCAAGCCGATATGTAGATATTTAAAAGTAATGTTGAAAGGAAAATTTCTAAAAGTATATTTACCGTTTTTAAAACAAAAAAGAAGAAGCATTGATTGTTTGTTAGAACGCCGGCAAAGCAAATAACAATTGAATAAGTAGAATAGACACAGCCATAAAATGAAATATTGCAAAGCAGTTGTTAACTGAATGCGCGTTTAATATTATCAAACAATGATGAAGAATTGTGAAGAATAGTAACTGAAAAAAACAGACAATAAAACAAACTTTAATAGTAACAGCAATTCCTACAACCGAAGAGGTTTCAATAGAAAACGTTGTTAGCAACTGAAACACGCTTAACACAGAATTTTATTAGTACTGAAGAAGCAGGAAGAAAACACACACAATGATAATAAACGTGTAAGCCAACATTAATGAACGTTTTTCAATGACTTATATAACACACAAATAGCAAATGAAGATGTAGGGATATACAAACATGCAATGATTGCCAAATAGTAATTCAAAGGAGAGGTTACTTGTGTTCATGCATATGCAAAGACTGTGGTCGGGTTAGGAACATTTCACTCCATTTGGGACATTATAAAATAGGTTATTGTACGCTTGCGTCAGAAATTAATTAGCACTTCTCAAATTTCTACATTAAATAGGTTAAATCAATTAACCTATGAGCTGTTCAAAACGTCTTACGCGATGAGAAAACTTAGTATGGTGTGATTTCGGTCCTTGCGAGGCGCTACCTATATCTATTAAACAAAGGAAGATTTGTCTGCATCCGCACTCCAATTTGTTGCACTGCTATGTCAACATCATAAGGCTGTAGACTCTCAAACTGCTCTGCAAACAAAGTTACGTCATCGTTCTGCGCAACAGTGAACTCGCAACAAAGCAATAGTTCGAGACATGGCCACTAGGTGACAGCACATACCTTGAGTGAAGAGCAAAACAAGGGTGCTAATTAATTTCTAACGGTAGTGTATATCATTTTGCATTCCTTACCGGAAGTCCATAAGAAACGCATTAAAAGGAAATAATCGAGTATATATAATCACACTTAGTTAAATTATTTTCCAATGATGTTGGGTGAGAAACAATTGTCATCATACGGATATCATCTGGTGAAATAAATATATTCATCTCATATCTTCTGCTTTCTTTACATTCTCTCTCTCTCTCTCTCTCTCTCTCTCTCACTATATATATATATATATATATATATAGGGAGAGTTTACGAAAAAAAAACAAGAAAAGACGAAGACAGGTGGTGTACAAAACAAGCAGATGTATTAGTATAACGCTCAGAAATAGAAAAAGTCTTTTACGTTTCGAGCCTACGCTCTTCTACAGAAAGGTACACAGAAGACAGGGAGAGAAAAAATGTGTGTAGTGGCTAAGCAAATAAGTAACAAGGATGTCCAGGTATTTGTGAATTATGACCGTTTCAAGCGGCTCCATTTAATCGATCAATGCCATTACATCGATTTGATATACACTACTCTCCTCGGAAGCTTAAAACCATATACGTTTTCAACACACTGACTTAGTGCCTTAACTTAGGGACCTAATGCAACTGAATCTTAATTATTTCTTATGTGTATATGTGTTTGTTTGTTTGTTTGTGTGTGTGTGTGTGTGTGTATGTGTGTGTGTATGGAGATATAGACCTGTGAGTTGGAGAAAGAGAATTAGAGAGGACAATTACCCTTGATGTTCAAGGAGGTTTTGGAGAGTAGGGTTCATCGGTTATCCCTAGAAGTAATCCTGTATCAGGGGGACTACATCTATATCAACTCTCTCCTCCCTTTTCTTTCTTGTTAACCTTTGTATACTATGTGTATTTCCCTTTGTTTTTCACTGTATACCGTGTATACTTGCCCCCGTAACTATTTATTTTATCATTTCATTATATGTAAACCCCTACACGTTATGTCTGTTTTGTATTGCTTCACACCCCCTTATCCAAGTGGCAAATGAATGAAATTATTATTGTTATTTAAGACAGTTTCATTTTGCCCCACACTCGTCTTGTAGGCTTCTTTCAGAAGTGTGTATAACGTAGCTTAAAGAAAGTAGGGATGACAAATATGAAACTACAAACGAGGAGAATCGAAGATATTTGAAGCAGCAAACGTATATTTACACAAACACACACACTTGGATATGATGTATATATATGCATATATACATACATATATATATATATATATATATACACACATATATATATATATATATATATGTATATATATATATTTATATATTATATATATATATATATATGTGTATATATATATATGTGTATATAATCAATATAGGGTGGCATGGGTGAATGGCCTATTATGGCCGTTCCTTAATTGTTATATGTGTATATATATATATATACATACATACATATATATATATATATATATATATATATATTATATATATATACACACACATATCCTTTAAGTATCCAAATGGATTTTATCTCGGTAGAGTATCAGCGTCCGTTATAAAACGAAAAGAAAAAAAAACAAAAACAGCAGAAAAGCAGCAGAAAAAGACCAAATTTATGTCGCTTCTGTATATCAGAAAAACTTGTGGATTATAAAGGGAAATATTTGCAGAAAGAATTCCAAACCTTGCAATCATCCTGTTCTAAGCGCTATGCAAAAGTTTCAACGATTCTGGCAAACAGCAACATTTATATTTAATTTGATTGTAAATACGATTCGAGTACCCAGCATTAAGGATTCTATCAATTTGCTCTGCCAATTTCTTAAATTGCCAAATTCTATAGAATACGTAACATTTGATGCACAAAGGTGTATTATGATTGCATACATGTGCAATTTTAAAAGACCGTGCTGCATTCATAGCCCATTCACAAATCTACATGGGCGTAATTCCTACGAACAAGATATTCACGATTGGTTAAGTTTTCTATTTCAAACTAAAGCTCTGTCTTATTGTCTAACTCCATATTTGTCGAATGTCTCTCATTTCACGATTGTCTGTCTGTGTTTCTCGCTATCTATCTGTCTATCTATCTATCTATCTATCTATCTATCTATCTATCTATCTATCTATCTATCTATCTATCTATCTATCTATCTATCTATCTATCTATCTATCTATCTATCTATCTATCTCGTAACATAGCTACCCACGTAGCTACCTAGCCAGCTAGCTAGCTACCTGCCTGCCTATCTGTCAGAATGTCTGTCTGTCTATCTATCTATCTATCTATCTATCTATCTATCTATCTATCTATCTATCTATTTATCTATCTATCTATCTATCTATCTATCTATCTATCTATATATCTATTTGTCTGTCCGTCTAACTGTCTATCCATCTGCACCTCTTGTTCCCGAGCCAATGCTGCAGTTTCCCATCTTGTAAAGCTTCCGTACTTTCATAATGCATAACTTGCCTCGAAGGAGATACAACACTTCGCAAATATCTCCTTCGATAAAACCATTAATAGAAGAGAATATGACCATGAACTGCGTGTACTCCATCACATGCAGCTGTGGTATGTTATACAAAGGCGAAACATGCCGCTTCCTCAAAATAAGAGTAGACGAACATCGCAAAGCTGTGACACGAGGAGATATTGATAAATCGATTATAGCTGATCCTGTATGGGAAAATGGAGACCACCTACCCTTGTGGGATGAAGTTAAGATAAAAAAAAAAGAGAACATCACTGGAAAATACGAAAACTAAAAGAAGCAGCACATATGCTAGGACACAAATACCTCCTAAGCAGACCGAGTGCAGATATGAGCAGCATATGAGAACCGGTATTAAGGAAGGATAGAAAAATATTAGATTTATAATACCTAAAATTCACGGGCATATGGCGTACTAACAACAATATTCCGAGTTCGTTTCCAAGCAGTAGCCTGAACAACAACCACGACAACAACAGCAACAACAACAACAACAACAACAACGACGACGACGACGACAACAACAACAACAACAACAATAAAAATAACATCGAAAAATACCTTAGGAATGAGTACCCAGGTTCGAAATTTCCCCAAGACACATGAAGAAGGCTGGAGGGTATATCAGCCGAAAGGTTGTGTTAACGACAAACAAGATGAGGACAAATATCGTCGAATGTAAATAATGTAAATAATGTACATAATTCCTCATCTCTTAAATATAAAACTATAGAATAAATTTAGTTATTTCTCCGTAGAATGGAAAACTGAAGAACAATCTTAATCGATTTTCGAATCTTATGGATTCTCACCAGAGGCGTGTACATCACTTTTACCACCCCCAGAGAAACAAACAGCCAGTCTCTGTATACAACAAGGATCAAAGGCAAAGTCGACCTCGTCGGAATTTGAACGCAAAATGTAAAGATGGACAAAATACCGCTAAACATTTTGCCCGGCGTGCAAACGAATCTGATAGCTCGCTGCCTTCAATAATACTAATAATAATAATGCCTTCAAATTTTACCTGATGGGCAGCAATTTTGGGGGAGTTGATGGGTCGATTACAGCCACCCATGTGTTTCATTGGTACTTAATTTACCAATCCCAAAAGGATGGATGACAAAGTCGACCTCAGCGGTGTATGAACTCAGAACGTAGCGACAGATGCCATATCACTAAGCATTTTGCCCGGTTTGCTAACGATTCAGCGTAGGACAATAACTTGTGTAATGACAATCGCTTGCTACGGTTAGCTAAGGACAATCGCATTTGTAACTAACCATGAAGAACAAAATAATACAAAGAAATCAATTGCCAATCCCTTTAAAACGACAACCACTTTAAAAGTAGCAGATAGAGAGGACGTTCTTAAATCCGAGAATTTTGAACTTACGGAGACAATATTTACATATGACCTGTGGAAACATAACTAGATCTCATAACGGAGGGAAATAGTTACATAATCAAGTACCTGTACGCCTGGAGAACAATGTTGCGGGGAAAATTTATAGTGATTAAGAAAATAAATGCTCAACCGTACTCCTCCTTTTGGACTCCAATTATTTCAATTATCTATTCACACACAATAAATGCCCAAACACAAACCGGGAGGTACGTATAATACTACTACTGGATAGCACACGGTAAATCTGTGGGTAGGCGTGCTTTATACTGTACTCTACTACGTTCTTAACAGAATATACCATGACTATGTATGTATATATATATATATATATATATATATATATATTTATATATGTATACTTTTTCCTGCCAAAGTTGTTACTTATATGTTCAGTGTCATTCATATTTGTCTGCATTTTTCGTCACCCATTACCTCTGTGTTTTGCGTAGAAGCTACACGATAGCACATTTCTTATTCCGGGATTAAAGAAAGGAAACATTCAATGACAGATGTTTTAAAATTCTCTGTAGAGCAAGCAACATTTTGCTCTTATTCTCTCTGGGACTTGTGTTTCTCGTTCCAAGTATCTATATGTAATAATTTTTTGAACACGGGCCAATTTCTGTCGTTGCGTTAGATACGAGTTTCACTGGGAAAGATCAGTGTGATTCTATGCTCCATGTTTCAAATTAAGTTAGGTTAATGATAGAAATCTAACTTAATATCATTAATATCATTCTTATGTTGGCACAAAAGCGTCTTGTCCTGGCACAAAATCTGGTTATACGATGATAATGGATTGTGAACAAGGTACGTAGCAAGTAGTTAAGAAGGGAGGTTTAAGTCGCTATCATCTATCACAAAGCTTGCCTTTTGCCCTTTTTGTCGACTCTGGAAAGATTAAAGGCACTGCTGATATTTAGAAAATTTAAATTTAAATGGTAAAGCAGCGTGCTACACGCTCTATTCTCTAAGGATTCCATTGGCATATGAAAATGATGTAAATAACATCAACTATGATCAGGAAAAGCCTAAATTGTCTATAAATAGGCTGTGGAGAAAAATATCTGAGGGCAATTTCCTAATCCAATACAGAGAAAATTTCCCAAAGAAATGTAATTTACGAAATAATCAAAACACACACAAGGATGATTTTTTTTTTTTTATATTTCTCAGCTAACATATATTTGTTTGTTTTGCAATAATATAATATTTTGTATAAATATTCTTACAAATATTCTATAGTTCAAGAAAAGGAAAGTATCTTGGGGAAAACATCATAAAATATTTTAAGAACACATATTTCGATTTTTCGTTGCATCAACGAAGTAACCAGTAGGCAGTTCTCGCATTTATGTGACCTCACATCCGTATTCTTGGCATTCCTAATGCATCCATTGTATTGCATCTATAAAGATCTGCAAATATTGCCCTGTAGCACCCGCGCATCCACACAAATACCCTCCCTCTCTGTATCATATACATACACGTGTAGTTAGCGATTTGTTATGCATGCTCAGAGATACAGCTATATTGAAGGAAATATTATCATACTGTAAAAAAGGGAAAATATCTACAAAACGTATAAACAGACATTGTGGATTTTATTAAAAGGAATTTAATAGTTTTATAGTCCTGATAAATGGAACTTCGACCGATCGCTTTCCATAAGTAGAATTTCTCTATTTCCACGAGTAACTGTATATATGTAATAAATGTTGAAGTGAAGTTAACATTCTTGGTGTTTTGAATAGCTAACACGTGTCTTCCAGACTGCCATCGATTTAGTTTTACCACGCGTTCTCAGATCAAATCAAATTTCTGGTAAGTAAACCTCCAAAAATACATACCTCTTCTCTTTTAGAAGATTCGTTATATATTTTCCGAGGTTCTGTTCCAACGATCATCTACGATTGTCTCATTGGATTACATCTCTTTACGAACGGATTTCGAATTCCGTCAAGACCAACTGAAAATTCATTCGTGCAGGGAGTGATAAAATAAGCATTAATTCAGTTTCGAATTGATTTCATAACTTTCACTTACTTACACGTATGAGGTCTTCTACTTAAGTAACAAATTTATAAAATTCCACTGGTATTTAGTCGTGAGATCCTTATATGTCTCTCTCTCACACACAAAGAACCAGACACATGTATATATATATATATATATATATATATGTGTGTGTGTGTGTGTATTGATATACGTTTTTGTGGGTATAAAAGCTACCATTAGTTTCATGTTAAGAAAATACCTTTATATCATTAACAAGTTTTCAAGCCGATCACATGGAGAAATGGTATTTGCCTCCATTTTAGCCGAACACCATTCCTCCATGAGGTCGGCTTCAAAAATTATTAAGATGTCAACAGGGGCTGAGAGTTTGGTGAATTTCCGTTTATCAACCTGGTTTCAAATCAAAGACATTTACATTCATATAACGATATACCGGTAATAATGGTATTTCATGGATTGTTCTAGAACAAATAGTGAAACAATTAGATTGTCACGTAGACAATGCATATTTTTCAAATGGGTTTCTCGTTACAACGTTCAATAAATGAATAAGCAAGTAAGGACACTTTAAATATATGTATATACATATGCATGCATAAATGAGTGCCGGTGAAGATTTACGCGCACGTCTAAATACGTGAGTATATAAATACATGCACAAACTCATATATACACTCATATTCGTACATTTTCATGCGTTCAAACATACATTTAAACATGAATACACATACAGAAGAGCAACACACTGCACACACACAACACAGACACACACACACGCACACACACACACATACACACACACACACGCGCGCGCGCACACACACACACACATAGGAGTGAGTAGGCAAAGGAAAAACAATGGTACCTAGCACTTCCCTTGAACTCATAAGTATTATAATAGTTTCAATTCAAAATGTAAAGGTCAGTTACTCCTGCTACTATACAGCCTCCAATGTATCCCCAACCTGCAACCTCCAGATTCCTGACAGTTGCCTACTGGGTGGTTCTGCCTTTCTAGGGTTGTGGTTGATGGAGAAACCCTCACCATCCGATTACATTACAGGGCACTACACGGGCGATATCAGACAGAACGCAGCATATTCATTCTTCCAAGTGCAAGGATAGGGAAAATTACACTACTACTACTACTACTACTACTATACTACTACTACTACTACTACTACTACTGCTACTACTACAAGTAGTAGCAGTAGTAGTGGGTGGTGGTGGGCATCGTGTGTTAGCGGTAGTAGTTTAGCTTTAGTTCAGCCCTGGTCGAACATACCAATAAAGAAGTATCATCCACACTTTTGTCATTCCGCAGTAATAAATATGTAACGCAAAACTGTTCAACGTGATCTTTCTATTCATGTTTGGAGAGTGGTGTTTGATTGGTAGTTTTAGCAGTTGGAACAGCTGCGTAGAGGATCCTACATTAGTTCGGCAACCATTATATCGAGAACAATAATTAACAAAATGAAGGAAATAAGAGCTATTATATAATCAAAGTCAGAGTTTCCAGCCTGGCACTATTATATTATCATAA
>NC_043009.1:54072573-54090073 GCF_006345805.1 Octopus sinensis | reverse complement strand
CAATCTATCTATCTATCTATCTATCTATCTATCTATCTGTCTATCTATCTATCAATCTATCTTTCTCTCTATACACACACATATATGTATATACATATATATATATATAGATATAGATAGATAGATAGACAGATAAATAATATTAGAGAGACAGAGGGAAAAAGAGACAAGAATGACTGTGAGAGGGAAGTTGATAGACATATCAATATATATGTATGTTTGTACACATACACACACACACACACACACACATATATATATATATAATATATATTATATATATATATATATCAATATATATGTATGTTTGTACACACACACACATATATTATATATATATCTATTATATTATCATTATATGTAGTTTGTACACACACACACAATATATAATATATAATATATATTATATGCACTACACACACACACTTGCAATAGTGCTTTTCAATTAACATATATAAACCCACACCCACACATGTGTGTACTCTTACACCCACACACGTATATAACAGTGTAATTTTGTGTTCCTATGAATGTTTGTGTGTGTGTGTCTGTGTGTTTTTTGTAATAATCGTTCTGGCCCTCTGTGCTCTGATTTTAAATTCTCCTAAATAACAACTTTTCCTTGTCGATAAAATAAATGACGAGTGGCCGTTCCTCTGTGACAAGAGTATTTCTATGTCTGATGGAACAATACAGCTACCTAAAACAAGAATCGAAAGAGTGGCATAAACTAGAAAGTCATACTCGCTTGCGAGTGACGGATATATAGCTATGTATTTAGCTACACACACTCTGTCTCTCACATGCGCGCACGTACACTCACATGGTCTTATTCATGCATACAAATATATGCTATATATGTGAGTGTATGCCGGTACATGAGAGATTATATACCTATATATAAATATGAATATACACATACACACACATGTATATATATGTATATGTATGTATGCATATATATATATATATGAATACAAATATATATATAATATAAATATATATATATATATATACATATACATTATATATAATATCTATATATATATTATATATATATATTATATATATATATTATATATAATATATATATATATATATATATCCGTAAAATGAAGGGTGAAATTAATTATTTGGAATAATTATCAATTACACCAAGTAGTCTTCGGCATGTAAAAGCCTCATTCGAGGAAAATTTAAGTAATACTAAGCAATAAAGGGTTTAGCAACGAATTGCCTTACCACATACGAATTTAGAATAGCAGTCAAAGAGTTATAGCTATTTCTTCTACTAAAAAGGGAGATCTCAGTAAAAACAGCAATTGCTGTTTTTACTGAGATCTCCCTTTTTAGTAGAAGAAATAGCTATAACCCTTTGACTGCTATTTCTAATTCGGTATGTGGTAAGGCAATTCGTTGCTAAACCCTTATTGCTTAGTATAATATATATACACACATATATATATATATATATATTATATATATTATATATATTATATATATGTATATATATATATATACATTTTATTCCGTCAACAATGCGTGTGTACATGTATATGCGTCGTTTCCTTGTTTGGTTTTATGTTTTCGTTTCTCGTTGTGTTCTACGTTTATTCGTGGTGTCCTGTACTCATATATGCATGTATGTATACATATAGATGTAGGTATGTACATATATGTATGTATGTATGCATATGTTTTATTTATTAAATTGTTTATATATATCTATATATATATTTAGTTGTAATATTCTTATAGATATATATATACACATGTGTGTGTGTGTGTGTGTTTGATTGCTTTCCTTTTCTATAGAATCCAGTTTTAGTATAAACAAATTACAAATAAATAAAAAAAATCAAATCATTGGTATAAGCGAAACAAATAAGAATTCCTGGCTGATGCTTTGTGTATAATTTCAATAGATTCCTACAGTGAAACAAAAATATGTTACAGAATGTTAATGTGAACACAGAAAATGGCGAAGGAATGTATCTGAGTATAGATAACATTATCAGTGCAAGTAGGTCTGAAGGGAAGAATATTATTAACGTTATCTGATTAGCATATGCAAATATTTGCATTTATATGCAAATATATGCGATCATAAGTTAATATATGCAAGTATGTGAAAATATATGCAAGTATATGAAAATTTCGTGCAGTTGTTTTGTATTTGTCTATGTGATACGGAACATCTGTTTCCATAAATATAGAAAATATTATGATAAACTGTAAATTTTGTTATCCATAAATTATAAGGGATATAGCAATGTTGTTTTTTTCTTCCTTCTGCGCGACAAGTTGATTAGTGAATCACTAAGACAATCCAAGTTGAGTTTGCGTTAATAAAGTTAAAGCAAGAATAAACCAATACGTGTTTACTAAACCAATTTTGATACGCATTGCGCGGTGGATTTGCACAAACGTCACAACGTCGGTCAAAATGCTTTCACATATTAAGTGAAGCTCTCAACGTTCTGATTTCAAATCAAGTCGAGATAAAATGTATTTCTATCATTTGAGGGTCGATAGAATGAAGTACCAGATTAGGTACCCAGGTTGTTAAAAATGAGCATTCTCCATCCCCTCAAAATCGTTGGCATTGTACCTAAAGCGTGAAAATAATACAGTTATATATCTTTATATATAAAAGTGAAGTTGTGTGTCTGTCTCCTACGATTTAGATTCCTAACTACTCCCACATTTTGCGGTGCAGTGTAACCGAAAGTGGGTATCTTATAGTCGTGATTCATATCGAATCCCCTTCTGGGTATTAGCGCGAGTCTACGATGAGTCTACGATTTAAATTACCTTCATTTTTTCCCATTTTTAATGCATTTTCTTTGCTATTATATAAGGGAAGTAACGCTCTAAAAATGTATTATTAAATCTCAGAACGTAAAAAGCTACAGTAACACCCCCTCTTGTAGTTAGCCATATTGAGATGGCTATTATACTTTGCATCTCTAAAAATGCTTATATAGTTATTTCCCTTACAAACCCGAGCAACGCCGAGGGATACTGCTAGTGGATGTATACACGTATATACATATTTTTATTTCATTGTGTAAAAACCAGTATAACTGAAGCACAAACACAGATTTATAATACAGAACGTTAACCTCGGACATTGCCATGGAAATATGCGGAGTTGTTTACTAATTTAAAAAGAAATATTGTTGAAGAGGCGCAGGAGTGGCTGTGCGGTAAGTAGCTTGCTAACCAACCACATGTTTCCGGGTTCCGTCCCACTGCGTGGCATCTTGGGCTAGTGTCTTCTGCTATAGCCCCGGGCTGACCAATGCCTTGTGAGTGGATTTGGTAGACGGAAACTGAAAGAAGCCTGTCGTATATATGTATATATATATATATATATATATATATATGTGTGTGGTGTGTGTGTGTGTTTGTGTGTCTGTGTTTGTCCCCCTAGAGTTGCTTGGCAACCGATGCTGGTGTGTTTACGTCCCCGTCACTTAGCAGTTCGGCAAAATAGACCGATAGAATAAGTACTGGGCTTACAAAGAATAAGTCCCGGGTCGAGTTGCTCGACTAAAGGCGGTGCTCCAGCATGGCCGCAGTCAAATGACTGAAACAAGTAAAAGAGTAAGAGTAAAGAGCTGATAAAATGTTTTTCCCGGATTGATAATCCCCCACTAATAACTCTGGTTTGACATTTCACACACACGTCGTTTATATTTTATTCGTTTCAAATCATAGACTGCGGTCATATTGTGATACCACCTTGATGAATTTTGTCGAAGGAAGAAATCGGCGCTTGTACATATTTTTTTTTAAAGTCTGGGACTTACTTTGCCCCTCGCTTTTGTCTACCCGCTAGGTTAAAGGGAGAAAATTGGCTGTGAAGCAGATGGAGTGAAAACACAACGATATACATATACATATACAAACATGGAAGCATATCTATCTATTTGTCTGTCTGTCTGTCTATCCATATATGTACACACGCACACACATATTCATACACATATGCTGAAAACTTCCAAGAGAGTTTTCGTCTACCAAATTCGCTCACAGAGCATCGACCAGCTCGGTGCTAAAGTAGAAGTTACTTGCCTAAGATGGCACGCAGTGAGATCACACCAGAAACTACGTGGCTTGAAAGCAGATTTCTTAATCAGGAGAGCAATGTCTGCATCTATATACATGTATATAGTTTCTTTTTAACTTACATTCATTGCAGGTGTGAGCGTCAGCAATCCCTTAGCACATGAATATGAAAATCATTGCAGCGAGAGATTGCTAAAGCGATTCGTTGTATTACGCATTGCAAAAGATCGTCAGATTTGACATTTCAGCTAATTTTGTCCTGATATCTTTGATATAATTCGTTGATTAATCATTAGTGAAACTAGTTTTTACACAACCAATACCGTCTGCAGACTTAAGGCGGCGAGCTGGCAGAATCGTTAACACGCCGGGCAAAATGCACAGCTGCATTTAGTTCGTCTTCACGTTCTGAGTTCAAATTCCGCTGAGGTCGACTTTGCTTATAAAATAAGTAGCAATTGAGTGCTGGGGGCGATGTAATCACCTTGTCCCACACCCCGAAATTGCTGTCCTTGTGCTAAAACTTGAAATCAATGTTATCTGTAGATTTAAGGAGGCAAGCTGGTAAAAGTGTTAGCGCACCGCGCGAAATGTTTAACGGCATTTCGTCCGTTTTTACGTTTTGAGTTCGAATTTCGCCGTCGTCGACTTTTATATTTTGTCCATTAGGGTTGAAGAAATAATTGTGAATTGAGCACTGAGGCGGTTTGGAATCGACTAACCACATCACCAAACTTGCTGGCCTTGTGCCAAAATTTGAAACCGACTAGATCCCTTACCCTCAAATTTCACGCCTTCGACCTATAATAATAGAAAACAATATTTTCGGTAGACTTAATATTCTAACAGTATATGATGTCGTTACTTCAGTGATTAAGATGAAATGTTCACGGATCCGGTCTTGATTTTTCATATCGTTCCACTTCAATTAAATGGAAATATTTCCGTTCTTACAAAATAGAAAAAACAAAAACATAACAAAACAATAAAGTAATACTCTCGGGTCCAATCAGAAGACATAATTGCTAAAACATCAACTAACACATCAGCAGCAATGCATCATGATCATCATCTTGATTACCATCATCATATTTGACATCAGCAGTGATATCCACTACTACTACTACTACTACTACTACTACTACTACTACTACTACTACTACTACTACTACTACTACTACCGCCACCACTACTGCTACTACGACTACAACCACCACCACCACCAACAACAACAACACTACTACTACTACTACTACCACTACAACTACCACCACCACCAACAACAACAACAACACTACTACTACTACTACTACTAGTAATACTACTACCACTACCACCACCACTACCACTACTACTACTACTACTACTACTACTACTACTACTACTACTACAACTACTACTACCACCACCACCACCGCCACCACTACTACTACTACTACTACTACTATACTACTACTACTATCGCCACCACTACCGCTACCGCTACTACTACTACTACTACTACTACTACTACTACCACCACCACCACCACCACTACTACTACTAGCATCATTTGCGTGTCTACATCGAACAAATCTACATACAGGCAGTTCGCTAAAATTCCCAGTTTTAATTACCATTTCATTTCGGAACTGTTCGACCGAAAGCAATCAATTTGTCATAAAAACAGAGTCTGCCTTAGCAACATTGATTGGCGTGTGAATTCATTAGAAATTTTGAGGAAAACTAAATGCAATTTCCTGTCCACAACGATTGGAAAGTGTTTTATAAATAATATTGATTAGTTGTCTCGTCACAAAAAGTCGTCAAATTTACAGAATAGCATCTTTAAAATTTTGTAACGTTCGTGAAAATATTTTATCGAAGGTCACCTGACTTGTAAAGGGGAATTATCTCCCGTCAGTTGTGAATCGAAAGCAAGCCCCTTTTTTTACATGCCAAATACGTTACTTAATTTTGTGTACATCATTTAATGTGATAGTTTCCAATTTGAAGGCAGAGGTTTGATAGAGTCGTCAGCATGTCGTTCAAAATGCTTAGTGGTATATCGTCCGTATTTATATACTGAGTTCAAATGATGCCGAGGTCGACTCTGCTTTTCATTCATTAGGGGTTGATAAAATAAGTACCACTTGTCCCGAACGTGCCCCGAAATTGCTGACATTGTGCTAAATTATAAAACAAATATAGTTACCGATTTCTGCACATGGCCAGCAATTTTTTGGGGAGTGGGTGCGGTAAATTGAGTAATAATAATAATAAATACAGGTAATTTAGGGACAAATGTAGCCTTTTGTGGCGTGTGGGTCAGACGTTAATTTCGACCCTACAACTTGATTCGTACTTAATTTTATCGACTGCAAAATGAAGAGAGGTAAAGATGACTTCGGCAGGATGCAAAGTCGGAACGTAAAGTACTAAACTACCACCAGGTATTCTACTGATTCTGGCAATCCATTAACCTCTAATTACTTGCACCACAGAGAGAAAGCCTGAAATTTGGGTGATGGAAATAGTTTATCTGGAATGCTTTATTTTATTAAGCCTGAAAGAGAGAAATACAAAGCTGATGGCAGCAGGATTTGAACTTAAAACGGGAAAAAGCCAGAAGAAATACTGTAACACCTTCTTTTCCCACGTACTAACTATTATGCCCTTAAATTTCAACAAAATAATGACAGCTTTCATAGAAATTATATTCTCCCAATTAGCTTGGTACAAGTAAGATCTAACTAGATAAGCAGCTTACAGCTTGTAGCTTACAACTTACTTTTGCCAACATAAATCTAAAGAGTAAATAGACAAGAAAAAGTGGGTAATAAATTAGTAACGTATATTGATTTATTTGCTGCAAACAAAATTGAGTTACTTGATCTGATTTGATCATAGATGTGGTATCAATAGGTGTGAAATCTTATTGACTTTCTCAAAGATTTGATACCCGATTTCGGTGAAAGACCCAAAGAAATTGACTGTAAAAATATTTTAAAAGAAAATGTAATACAAGTAGTGGTTTTGAAATCATGATGATGTCCCAGGAGGGGAATTGATCTACAACGTATTCACTCGAGCATTCCGTATCTAGTTGTAGATGCTACTTTCTAACACAATTACCATCAATCATTCGTTGCTATTTGCTTTCTTCTATTTGGATTGATATCATTGGCGAAATCTAATATGGCAGCTGTCACTTGTTCGCTGATTTATAAGTGGTTTGATGTGATTCTTCACGACACTACGACCATTTAACGACACAAAATCTGACAATATTATTGTCTTATTGTATAAAATTCGTCCCTATTATACGATCGGGAAGTCATAGAAAACATAAAACAACATACTGGTTGGAAAATGGCCAAATGTTGAGTGTTACTGTAAAATAAATGACGGAATTGTATATATAGACATGCTAAATGGGTTGTTAGGCCGTACATATAATCACGTGTTCGTCTGCTAAATTAAATGTCCACATCTATGTATGTTCCCTAATCAATAAGATATCTGTCGGAGATAAGAAGAATCAAAGTCGCGGGTAGTGGCACAGACGCTGTAATTTCACTATGGTAATACAACATGTTTAACACCCAAATTCACTAAACTGTCATTACTGCGCAGAAATTATGGCCGGAATATGGCGAACATAATATATAATATATGTTATATTACTGTATAGCTGTCATATAAGATTGTTAAATATTGGTACAGAACTTGTTGTTATATGACAATATTTTCAAAATAAAAAAGAAACAAAAACAAAAAGATGCCCCCCACAAATCCCCTCCAGTGCTGCATGCAAAGCTAGATGGGTCTGTATTGGTTTCAAATTTTGGAACAAGGTTAGCAAGTTCAGGGAGCGGGGAGTTGATTACATGAACCCCAGTGCTTATCTTGTACTTATTTCATCAACACAGAAAGGCAAAGTCGATTTCGGCGGAATTTGAAATGAGAACGTAAAGACAGACTAAATGCCGCTAAGCATTTTGATCGGCTTACTAACGATGCTACCAGTTCGCCACCTTTACGGTGGATCTGTATTACATGGCTTAAAGCTCTAAAGCATTTTCCCTGAATATGTGTTTCTGAGATTAGCAAGTGTCTAATATACTTCAGCACATACGGTATATATTTCTATAAAGGACGTTATAGTCCAAAGATTCAGATTCACCATATATTTCAGGTACCTATTTCACAGAATCTAGAAGCCTTGGATAGAAATATAATTCCTATAAATTAATTCAGATACTAGACAGAGGAAGCTAATGACAGATTAACATTGTTTATGAATAAAAATAGCAAATTCAGAGGGAATTAGTCTTGCTCTGCGTCGACAAAGCAAATAATTAAGTGAAATCCGCAAGTCTGGTTAAGTTGACGTAATCTAGAGCTAAAAGAAACTAGTGATGTTCCGAATATAACCTTTTGTCTAACAGAGACTAACAAAGACAAAAACCCTCCAATAAAGACAATGAAATGACTTGATGTGTAGTAATTACTTTGTGGAATTCGATAATTTATTTTTAAACAAGAGGCGGTAGTTTGTGTGTATGTGTGTGTTCCCTAACACTTCTTGAAAAGAAGGCATTACATGATTGCTCTACCCGCAAGAAATAGTAGCATAAGTGCCTCAAAAGAGCCCAAGCCGTCTCAGATGGGGAAGGAAACGATAAGAGTTTTAGAGAGCTGGTCAAGGCGGCGAGCTGGCTAAGGCGGCGAGCTGGCAGAATCGTTAGCACGCCGGGCGAAATGCTTAGTGGTATTTCGTCTGCCGCTACGTTCTGAGTTCAAATTCCGCCGAGGTCGACTTTGCCTTTCATCCTTTCGGGGTCGATTAAATAAGTACCAGTTACGCACTGGGGTCGATATAATCGACTTAATCCGTTTGTCTGTCCTTGTTTGTCCTCTCTGTGTTTAGCCCCTTGTGGGCAATAAAGAAATAAGAAGCATAAATAGACACAAGAGATAAATAACAAAAACAACAACAACAATAAAGACGACGACGAAAGTATAGGTAGATCAGGAGGAATTGAGCACAGTCCGTCAAATCACTCTACTATTGGCCATCCGACGAAGAGAAGTCTATATTATGGATCGACCTGCAGAAATAGAAGTAAGGTTTTCCTCAAAAACGATGAAAATACATGTTAGGAAATATTGTCCTTGATATACAAAATGACAAAAGTATCACTACAAGAATATACTTAATCATACATCATCTGGATGAAGGTTGGTCTGGGGCTAAACATCATTAATAACGTCAATACCACCACTACCATGAACATCAATAGCTGCTTGCAACAGTAAATTATTGCTTTTGCAAGGCGGCGAGCTGGCAGAAACGTTAGCACGCCGGGCGAAATACGTAGCCATATTTCGTCTGCCGTTTCGTTCTGAGTTCAAATTCCGCCGAGGTAAACTTTGCCTTTCATCCTTTCGGGGTTGATAAATTAAGTACCAGTTACGCACTGGGTCGATATAATCGACTTAATCCGTTTGTTCTGTCGTTGTTTGTCCTCTCTGTATTTAGCCCCTTGTGGGCAGTAAAGAAATAAGTAAATTATATCGACCCCAGTGCGTAACTGGTACAATGATTGTTAGCAAGGACATTAATGAATTTGTTCTTTCACAATGCCTTTTGTCGTTGTCATGTATTATTGTATTTTAATACGAATTTCACAAGATTACTGGTGAAAAATATATCTAGCTAACAAAATTAGATTCATAACTTCTGGTTCCGGGTTCGACATCAATGAGCAGTGCCTTAAGCTAGTGTCTCGTCTGCCATACTATAGCCACAACTTGACTAAATCTTTTCTGTGAAATTTTGTAGACAGAAAGTGGGTGGAACTAATTTCCTGTTCTTGCTCAATGTGTCACCTCAATGTGACACCTCTCTAAATAATACTTGAAGGTCCTCAAAGGTGTCCACTGTATTGCTAGCATTCAGAAGATCAGTCTGTAGTTAATTACCTCTCTTTCCTATAAAGTCAGGAAATACCAGGAAACGAACAAGGTCGCCGCCCTTCCTCCGGTTCAGAAATAAAACAATAAGCAACACACACATGAAACCCAAATGAATGTCGGCGACTGGGTATGCAAGTTTACGCCGATTTGATCTGACACACAACTTTAGAATATTCCAGAGCAATATAGTTCAACAGCTGTAACAACAACAATGATGACAAGAAAAGTAACTTTAGTCCAATAGGCAGAGGAATGTTAATATTTTTAAGTTTCAATAAAGTTCCAACAATCTGCCTTTAGTATGACTTTCAATTTCCGGATTGGCATTCACCCTACTTACACCGATATACGTGTATAATCAATACCAAGTGCTAAAGTGTATGGATTCCCAATAAACGCTTAAGGATGCGTTCAAACGCGGAGGAACTAACGCAATGAAAATGTTCGTTTTCATTCCTTGAATACGATACATCTGTATTCTATAATGAGATAATTCTGAAATATTTTCTTACATGTTTTCAGGTAAAATAAAATTGTTTGAGTGGCATATTAAATAGTTAAAGACGCATAAAATCGGAAGAAAAAGCTGTAAGAGAAAATTAAATAATTTCGTCAATTTGTCAGAAAGAGAATTACGAGAAGAACGTTTTCTGTAATTCTCTCTCTCTCCGCCTCTCGGTATGAGTGAAAATACTTAGATAGATATACATATGTGGAAACGTGTATATATATATATATATATATATATATATATATATACACACACACATACATACATCATATATATATATGTAAATATATATATATATATATATATGTATATATATATCACGTGATCACGTGATCGACCAGACCATTAGATGTTGCTACACATCGCTGGTCACAATGCGTTCGCATTGTTTTAGCCTTCGAATGACGCCACCCCGCTGGCTAAGCGAGCAGGCCAATATATATATATATATATATATATATATATATATATATATATATATGCATGCATGTATATAGGAGGGTGCACTGAAAAGTTCCTGGCTTTAAGGGTATCGCAAAAGGCCTGGTCGGAGGCCCAACCTTCCAAGTTCTTTTACAGGCTTTAGAAAAACTGAAGGAATGCTGCAATAATTGTGTGAATCTGAGAGGGGGATTCTGTTGAACAAATAATAAATTGAATGATTCTGTTGTATTTTCTTTTACCGACAGTGAAGAACTTTTCAGAACCTCTTTGTGTTTATATTTATAATAGATCAGGATTCAAGTTAATCAGCAGTTAAAAGATAAGGCACTGGGTTGGGTCAATAATTAATGTATATACAGGGTAAATAGATGAATATATACGCGGGTACCGAAATTCAAACAGAAGGATATTCAGGTTATGTATACGATTAAGAGTATCCGATTGAGTATATCAATAGCCCTGAGGCTAATCAAGAAACGCACATTGTAATAAACGTACGGCACATAGTATACTTCGGATTTACACAAGGAGCAGATTTCGAGAGAGGTGAATAATAAATGAATAAATAACAGCGGATAGATAAAGTGTCAATTCACTACAGCTGTTTCCAACTAATTTTTATTTGATTGATGGAGTCATTACATCATATGGAAAAAAAACATTTTCATCAAATGAGTACACGAACCACAATGTTTAAAAGCATTCAAAATCCAACGGGATGTGCATCTTCATGATTTTATGACCCTTCTTGGTGTGAATATCAGAAGGTCAGAGAATTATGAAGATGCATATCTCGTTGGATTTTGAATACTTTTAAACATTGTGGTTCATGTACCCACCTGATGAAAACGGTGTTTTCTAATGATCTAATGACTCCATTAATTAATTAAAAAATCTTTGGAAACAACTGCAGTGAATTGACATATTATCCATCTGGTGTTATTTATATATATATATATATATGTGTGTGTGTGTGTTGTGTGTGTGTGTGTGTGTGGTGTGTGTGTGTGTGTATGCGTGTGTGTTGTTTTAAATACTTCGGAAAGGTGTATATGATCGAAGCATGAGAAGGTATTCATATTCACAAACATAAATGTGCTCTAATGCCCATCTTCTTCGATTGTTCAAGTATACAGATTTCGAGTGCCCAGGTTTATCCGGGCCCCTCGTAGTGTGAGCGCCTGCAATGTAAATAGTGTGAATACCAACTATTCTAGTATTTCTGTCAAATGGTACTCCACCATTGGAGTTGGGTATTTCCTGAATGCAGATTACAAAAGGCCTGTGTGTGCTTGCTCATGAATACAAGAGTAGGAGAGCGGAGGCTATGAAAACGGCAGGCTTGGACAACTTGAATTGTATATATAAGTTTAGACAATAAAATTATTTATTCTTCATGGTCCACATAATTTCCGGTCCTCTCAGTACACACATGTATTTATGTGTTTATAGCGTGGAGGCGCAATAGCCCAGTGGACAGGGCAGCGGACTCGCGGTCATAGGATCGCGGTTTCGATACCCAGACCGGGCGTTGTGAGTGTTTATTGAGCGAAAACACCTAAAGCTCCACGAGGCTCCGGCAGGGGATGGTGGTGATCCCTGCTGTACTCTTTCACCACAAATTTCTCTCACTCTTACTTCCTGTTTCTGTTGTACCTGTATTTCATAGGGCCGGGCTTGTCGCTCTCTGTGTCACGCTGAATATCCCCGAGAAGAACTACGTTAAGGGTACACGTGTTTGTGGAGTGCTCAGCCACTTACACGTTAATTTCACGAGCAGGCTGTTCCGTTGATTCGGATCAACCGGAACCCTCGTCGTCGTAACTGACGGAGTGCTTCCATATGTGTTTATAAGTATTAACAACAAACACACACACACGCACATAAACACACGCACACACACAATAAGAAAACGCACAACACGTCAAAAAGGTGGTTTTTAAATTACGGTTGTCTCATAATTCTGTATTATTAAAGCATTTTTTTAAAGATATTTATTATAGCACGGGTTCATAAAGCTTTGTTAATAGCGAAACTCACAAATATATATCATCAAGTTCACTGAAACATCAGTTTTTAAGTAGGTAAATAACCTACGGAGATTTACGTCTATCTCTTTACATTGTTAAGGTTTGTTTCTCACAACAAGATGATTTCATACAACTGCTCACATCCATCATCCCTGGCTGTATATTAAATATCCTTGTCATCGTTTTCCTCATCTTTCAGTCTACTGAATACATGAACTTACAATGCATTGAATACACAAGTATAATAACGCTAATGGTTCTTTGCCCTCCACACAAACACGCGCGCAAGCACTCTCACTAACACACATACACACGCTCATACACACACATACACACGCTCACACACACACGTGTATACACACACACGTGTATACACACACACGTGTATACACACACACGTGTATACACACACACGTGTATACACACACACACGCTCATACACACACAAGCAAACACGCACTTTCTCTCTCTCTACCTTTCTCACTTTTGCTTATTCTCACACTCGTAAAAATACACGAACACAAAATCTTCCGAATTCATTGGAAGCCTTTAGTGCTGTTAATCTTGTTTCAAATGTTCGAATCCCAGGTATTTCCTCAGAATTTCACTTGCAAATGTTCGGTTGGTGCATCGTTTATTCTTAGTTTTATTTGTCGGGAGAAGGGCTAAAAAAGTCATAGGAACTGCTTTCACTCATGTGACAGAAATGTCAAATGAAAGGCTGAGTAGTAAGAACTTTGTTTTCCACCGAAATGGTACTGGGTTCAATCCCACAGCGTGCCCTCTGTGGCGAGTTTCTTCTACCATACCCCTAGGCCGATCAAAGCCTGGTAGAAGGAAACTGAAAGATAAACAAAGGGAAGCAGGAATAGGAAAGAAAATATGACCTAGAAAAGTAATCTAGAAGACCAATATGTTAAAAGCATATGATTGACCATTAAGGGCTACGAGGTCCATAGATAAAAGAGTTAGATAGTAATGGTCTAAGTAATACTACAATTTATTTATGGATAGTTTCTTATTAAGGGGAATAGAGCCAAGATGTTCTAAAATTTAGGGAAAGAAGTTGTCAAAATATACATAAGGAAACATATTAACATGATTATCAAAGGACAGTGCCTATGTTAACGAAGTAAACTCAAGTAAATGTACCTAAACCATTATCGTAGGGTGCTTAAGAAATTTTATTCACAGAAATATTACCGAGAATCCCACCCATTGTCCACAATGGGGCAAGTCTATGTTCAGTGCTCTCTACAATTGGACAATTACAATTTGAACCGGAGTCACAAGTTAAAACCGTTACAATGGAGATGTCAGTAAAAATAAACAAGAAAAGATAGAGCGTCCGGTGGGGAATACAATGTTATAAGTGGTGTGGGGTTTCCTCAGCAGCTAAACGTCATAACATGCCAGAAGGAACTGTCAGAGTAAGAAGCCTTGGGTGGTAGTTAAGGGGAGGCAACTAGCTAGTACAGGTAATTCAGTGATTCATTAAGGCTACTAAGAAATGATTTTCGGCTTAACTTCATAGATAGCGAATTTTGGTAATAAATAGATATATACAGGTACACAAGAAAAAACATCAAATACATACACTACAATGCACAAATAAAAAGCCACTTACAATTAGGAGGTTAATATTTAAGACCAAATCACATGTTAAATTAATTAATAAATCTCACAAGTTGCCACAGTATAATAAATATGCTTAATAAGCATTACATACTTATTAAAGTTATATAGTTCCTAACACTATTTAAACAGTTTAAAAGACTATATAGGCACTATATGGGTACAGTTAATACCGGATCCACTGGCAAATTAATACTATGCGTAAAGTTTCCTTAATTCAAACAATTTACTAAACGTACTTAAAAAGCTGTAACAAATACCCTAAGACTAGAATGAAATACTAATTAAATCTAATAATCAAAAATTATAAACTAAAACTATATTAGCTCAAAGTGGGTGCAAAAAAGTACTATTACAATCAACAAGCTGTGCTTATATTACTTTACCCTAAAATTAGATTAATCCTATCAATAAATCTAATAATCTAAAAAATATAATCTAATAATATATTAACTCTAAAAGGGTGTAGACATAAAATTACCATCAACGGGCTACACTTACAGTTTTACATAGTACATCCAATTTTTACAAATATCTCCTGGTAAGCCCAACTAACATAGTACCAAGAACAAGCAGACACATACAATGTATGGGAGGAGATGGTGGACATAGAGTACAATAAAATAAAGGAAAAATAACAAATAATAAAACAAAAATAAAATGAAATAAGATGAATAAATCAAACATGGGGTAACAGTATTCCCAAATATGTAGGGCTATTAATGTCCAATCAAAGTGGGGGAACGGCAGTAAGTGAAGGAAAGAACAATAAGTTACTAACGAAATAAGTCCAAATTCCAGCAAGTGCCGACAAATACACCCAACGTGTGATATTGCTGGACAATTGAAATACAGGTGCTGCTGAAGGATGTGAGGAGTTTTCAGGACAGTTATATGCAAACATATATATATATTGATTGATTCTAGTTTCAGCTGACGAGCTGTAGCCATGCTGGGGCACCGCCATTTAATATATATATATATATATAAAGTTAATCCAAACATGAAAGCACAAAAAAACACAACAACGCGAGGACGTGGAACAAATATAGTATTATTGGACGCTCAGGAAAGAAGGAAAGAAGGAGGGTTTGACATTTCGAGCGGAGCTCTCCGTCGGAAACACAGAAGGAACGATCCAGAGAAGGGAAGACAGAGGGGAAAAAATCGCCAACGGTACACGCGCGGTCACATTTTGATATATATATATATATATATATAGTCTTACAGCTATTTCTGGGATATTATGGATATCCTTTCATCAGAGACGATGCAAGTTAAATAGAGGTAAGTATTTGAGTTAGAAATAAAGAATTATTATGGAAGAGGAGGAGACAGGGAATATAGAGGGAAATGAGAGAATGGAAGTAGAAATAAAATATTTAATATATAAAGATGTTGTAGTTGCAGTACCATTATTCGAGGAAAGTGGTGTATAGAAGCGGTAAAATAGTTTCCTGTACATAGTGTGTAGGTTCCAATAGTAGTTCATGTTTAGTGATTTCGAAGTATGGAGCCGTGGAGTCTGTGTTGCTCATTCGAAAATGTCTTGTGGTGTGAATGAAAAATTTGAGAATGTGTTGGTAGTATTTCTAAATAGATGGTGGAGGGAGAGATGTGCATGATTAGAATGAGGAGATGGGTCAAAATGGAAACAGGAAGTGGAAGAAAGAGAGGAAAAGAGTAAGACAGGGGAGTTATATATATATATATATATATATATATATATATAATATATATATATATATGTGTGTGTGTGTATACTGAAAAGACACGGTCAAGCTAAGGCTTTGAGTATGCGTTTACATACACACACACACACACACACGCACACATACATACACAAATACACACACAGACACAACAATGCACGCATACATATACATATATATGCATGTATTTTTTGTTGTTGATGTATATATGACTATTACCTATGCTTGTATATATCTTTGATTGTAAAACCACGTACGTCTTCAATCTTGATTCTTGTAACACATTTCTCTCTCACTTTTACAAAGAATTACCATTCTGTTAAGTGTCACTCTTCCTGTATATTACAAGAATGGTTTTCCAGCGGATATATTTTCCTTTACTCGTCATGTATACACCTAAAACTTGCAACATCATTATTTATTACTATACAGTATGACGTATTAACTGACGTGTGATAATAATAAGATTAGCATGGTGTGTTAATTCCCATGAGATGAATTGTAAATTGAAAGAGGGAAAACGTGTGATTTTCATCACACTAAACCCAAATATAAATTGCGCACGCAGTTTTTGTACCAGTAAATTTAGTGAAACGTCGGGAAAAAAAATACTATGTGATATTTCTCCTGGTTCATCACATTCTGGGTTCAAGTCCTGCCGACTTCAACTGTAACTTCTTCCTTTCGAAGATATCGATAACCAAAAAAAAAAAAAAATGAAGTACAGGAAAGAGGTGAAATCGATTGTCTCCTATCAAAATTCCTGGCCTTGTGCCAAAAATTGAAACTGTTATCGTTACTACTACTACTACTACTACTACTACTACTACTACTACTACTACTACTACTACCACTACAATTTTTAATATTATTATTATTATTATTATTATTATTATTATTATTATTATTATTAGGTATTTCGTCTGTCTTCGTGTTTTGAATCCAAATGCCGCCATGATCAACTTTGCCTTTCATCCTTTCGAGGGTCGATAAATTAAGTACCAGTCACACACTGATCTTCTTCTTCTTCTTCTTCTTCTTCTTCTTCTTCTTCTTCTTCTTCTTATTATTATTATTATTATTATTATTATTATTATTATTATTATTATTATTATTATTATTATCATTATTAC
>NC_043009.1:54065073-54067573 GCF_006345805.1 Octopus sinensis | reverse complement strand
TGGCAGAGTGAGTGAGAGAGAGAGAGAGAGAGAGAGAGAGAGAGATAGAGAGAGAGAGATAAGCCCGTCGATGTGGAACATTCGGCTAGTTTGAATACATTTTTTGTTTTATATACGAATTTGTTGACCATTCAACAGAAAACAAGTACGTATCGGTCTGCCTACGAAGAAATATCAAACGAACCGCTTTATATCTTCATATGAAATTAGAACTTAGCACTAATAGGTAGACTAATTTGCATATCCGGCATTTCTTGGTGGCTTAATTATGTTATTAATAAATATTTATGCACAATATAGCGTGTATAATTATTTTCAATTTATCATAGATTTTCAAATTAACGCTCTGTTGCGTATAAGATTATAATACTGTATGTGTGTGTCTAAGTGTATGATTATGGTGCGTGTAGGGGTGTGTGTCTGTTGTTAATTGGGGATGTATAGCTTTCATGTTTATCATAGAGTGTCAGGCATTGCTGAGATTTAAGAAGCTTGCTTGGCTAACACGACGTTTTGGGATCTGTCCCCATAGGACGGTACCTTAAGCGAATGTTTTCTGGAACTTTGGACAAGCCAATACCTCGACAGTCAGAAGGTGTATGGATACCTGTTGTATATATCTCTCTCTATATAAACGGCAGTTTGTCTGTGCGTGTTTCTGTGTGTCTGTTTGCTTGTACCCTCACCCTGACCACGGCTTTCAACCAATTCTGATGAAACTTGACACACACATAGCCCAATGTCATAATTCAAAACTAACGCAGCGAAAATTTTGAAAAGTTCCCCCAGTTCTGAAAAAAATCGATAAATTCGACATGGGGTCGAGAATCAGAAACACAAACCGCAAACTGTCTAGGGGACGCAACTCCACCTTTTTTAACTTTAAAAAAATTACCATCATTTTTTTCCATTTTTTTGCTATTTTTTGGCTATAACTCTCTAAAAATGCTTTATAGTTATTTCCCTTACAAACCTGAGCAACGCCGGGCGATACTGCTAGTATATATATATATATAAATGGCCAACATATTAAAAAATACCTTTAAAGGTTAAATTTATAAACAACTTATAAATAAGGGCAAAAGAAAAAATTCTAATGCCAAATATGCTGAAACTAGACACATCGTCCATAACCGTATAATTCATCACTATAAGCACGCCTCTCGAAGAAAGCCGACAGAAATTTCTAAATAATTCCGTTATTACCATATCGGACCCGATTTCATAGTTAATTCATAAGAACCTTCTCTTCGTCAGCGGCAAAGAAATAAATGAAATACTTACCTATACCCATGGAATAAGCAAACACTAAGTCATGAGCACAATTAAGTACCTCAAATATATCCAAAATAGAAATTCTGCAGCCCATTCGAGACACGTGCGATTCGAACTGAAAACTCTCAGTGATGAATTATATGGTTATGGACGATATGTCTAGTTTCGGCATATTTGGCAAGAGAATTTTTTTTTCTTTTGCCCTTGTTTATAAGTTTAAAAAAGTGTTCATCGTTCTCAATACAGCCAAGGAGATCTTGTGCAACTGAAGCCCGAGTGTCATTTTGGTCAGCTCAAAGCAGTTTTGGCACAAACTTGGCAGACACACGTCTCATACCCAAATTTCTGTGATAATGGACTGAACTGAACCTTAATTAATCTGCACATCCTCTGATAACTCAAGGATGGTGATTCGATGATTCCCCTCACAGCAGCACGCATATCTGCAATGTTTTTTTTCAGTTCTGCTGGTTGTGGGTCTCTCAGAACTTTCATCATTATCGACATTTTTTCGGCCATTTTAGAAATGTCTGAAACAACTCGTACACTTATGTGATACTCATACACTTCTCTTCATACACTTTCCGCGACTTTGCGTAGGCCTCTGAGCTGGTATCGCCATGAAAAACGTCTCTGTTATGGTATATATATATATATTATATATATATATATAATATATATATATATATATAAGTATATTTATGACTATCTATCTATCTATCTATCAATCTATCTATCTATCTATCTATCTATCTATCTATCTATCTATCTAACTAAGACTAGTTCGATGCAATGTCTGTCATATGAAGAAAAGACGTGGCAGATGGAGCCAATACTGATGCTGAAATAAGACATTGCTGTAGTATATGTGATCAGCTCTCAGCTCTTCAATCATATTTCAAGGCTCAAATGTTATTCAAGATCTCTCGAGAGGAAACAGTAATTATAGATATAATATCAAGCTCATAAAAACATATATTTATATGTACATGAGTGTATGTATATATGCATGTCTATATGTACGCGTTTGTGTTTTTCGATGCTTGTGTCTCTGTTTCTTAGTGCTTCCTCTTACTTGCCCTCTTTACGTCATCGTAATTGAAAGATCCCTCAAATAATACCGATAAAATAACTATCTTAATTAAAAATAAGTACTGGATCGCCTTTGAAGGCGGATGCCCCACTGCATTGTCGATGTCCAACATCTGAAACAAGTAAAATGTAA
>NC_043009.1:54032573-54052573 GCF_006345805.1 Octopus sinensis | reverse complement strand
TTACTTGGTGTTGTTTCCGTTACTTTTAAGCTCCCAGTTATATTAGACGATTGATGTAGCAAGTCATTGAAGTTTTGTAGTCTCAGGAAGATATTTGTAGCGATTATACAATGCTGAAGTGAGTCTATCATTCTATTTTAAGAGACAGAATATATTCTAACATATTTTCTTTACGGATATTTCAATTAGATATAATTTCCCGAAGCAAATCAAATATCCACCAGGTATATTCTACACTTCCAACAGATGTCATGACTTCAAAGATAGTAGTAATATTTTACCCAGCGCATATATATGCCATCGCCTGAAAAAATGCTTCGTGCACGAAATAGGAAAAGGTGAGAAAGTAAAGTTGCAGATTCGTATAAATATATCACGTCATGAGAATGCAATGATACGAAACGAAAACAGAGTCAGCCTTTATTTCTGTCTACCTCTCCAATCCCCTCTCTCTCTCCACACCCACACAATCTATCTATCTATCTATCTATCTATCTATCTATCTATCTATCTATCTATCTATCTATCTATCTATCTATTTATCTGTCTGTCTATCTATCTATCTATCTATTTATCTGTCTGTCTGTCTGCCTGCCTGTATGTCTGTTTGTCTGTCAGTCTGTCTATATACACATACCTGTAGATATATATATATATATATATATACATACATATACATGTATATGTGTGTGTATGTGTGCGCGAGTGTGTGTCTATGTCTCTGTGTGTGTTGCTATATTATTCGTGTATGCATATTTGATTGAATAATAGAAGAGGATATTAGGGATATTTCATATACTCAATTCGTGAAGAAGTTTCAATAATTCTCACCTAACATTATTATAACGACGATAGTTATATGATTACCATCATATTGAAAATTATGCAAGACATGAACAGCCCAGCGCTGGGAGGAACACATTGTAGATTGCCAACTTTTGATTTAAGAAACATAGAGACACACACGCAGATGTACGTATAGAGAGAAACATTCGGAGAGAGATAGAGAAAGCCAAATATATATATATATATATATATATATATATATATATATATATATATATATTATAATATATATATATATATATATATATATATATATATATATATATATATATACATATACACAGAGAGACAGAGGGAGAGAGAGAAATAGATAGGTAGATAGAGAGAAAGAGAGAAATATTAAGAATATCTCACATAATTCGAGGATATATCAAAATAACAATGAAGAGAAAAAAATGCCCTATTTCTTTTTACATTGCCCTTAATCAATTTCACGTATATTGCAATGAACGTTTTTGATAAGTGAAGGGGGTTCCGAATTATGCTCTTCGTAATAGTTATGTCTTTTTTCCATTTATGTACTTCAGGATGATAAATAAAGCATTTCGAAATAACTTTTTATGTTAATCTATTTTGAACACATATTGTTGTATCTTGAAATCATTCAATTGTAATAATATACTTTTGAATTAGTGAATGCAATGTAAAAAATATTGCACATTTCTTCTATCGAATGTGTCATCTGTTTTGCCGAACATCCTTCACAAATAATTCGTTAATAGTGATCAGACGTATGTGCTGTTTATTAGCTCAGTCCCTCCACCGGATCGATTTTGGAAAGTGTACTACACGTTAGGGCTCGACGCAATCGCAAAGCAACGTGAGGTGAATTGTTTTGATCAAGAACACATCACACCACCTGGTCCTGGAAATGCAACCTCGAGTTCGCGATTGTGAGTCCAAAACCCTTGCTACATAGCTATTTAAAGGGTAACTTCATCGCCGTAAAGCTCCGTGTTCGATCCAATATACAATGGCACTTCTTTAACAAATGTATATTATTTTAGCCTCGAGCGGAACCAAGTCCTTTGAGTGACGGAACCCCTTGCAAGAGCATCGGTTAAATTAATCCTGCTCGAGCATTAGATAAATTGCACAAATGTCTGTGGATTTCTCAGCCACTTACGCTGTTCTAAAAAATAGCATAAATTTTTCAGTCATCCTCGTGTACTTGTTTAGTCATGGGCATCGCAGAATTTTCACTAGGAGCATGCTCCATTATTTGTGGTTATTAGCTTGATAACTTTTTCTGCAATGACTCTGGACCTTAGCAGCAAAACTGAATCCGTATGTTTCTGCCTTCTGATAGGCTTGTAATTGGTCTATACGCGATTCCTGCGTGCGGAGTGGGTATTGACCATGTAGAAGTTTCAGTTGGCATTTATCTTTCAAGTTTTTAAATCCTACATTCGCTTTCGTTTTGGATGGATTGGTTGGTATAAGTTGACCGTTAGCGTACTCTATTTCTTTAATTTTACAACTCTGCGCTACATTCTGCGTTTGTTAAATGGATTTTCTTTCTAGGAATTATGTTCTCTTACCAATATCATCATACAGTCATTGGTTTTGCTGAAGTATTTTTGCATACCAATTGCAGCCACTTTATATGAGGGTAATAGTTGGATCAACCCACTTCCAACTTCATTCCTTGGCTTTATTCCTTTGGGTGGTGTATTTTAGTGTCCATTAGCAGTTTCCTGCTTTTTGTGTCCATTCTTTGTAGGTCAAATAGGTTCTAGCTGATGTCATTGAAATAATATTGTACAACAGGCACAACTAAAATGTTAATAGCTCCTATGAACTTCTTGAAGTTCAGTTTAGTATTCGGGAACAAATTTACTCTACCATAGTACGCCTTCCGAGTCCTATCCTTCATTTGTGCGTGCTGGGTACCATCACAAACACTCATGCCAAGTTATTCATAAGTTGGTTTTAGCTCTAGTAGATTTATGGTTGTATCTAGATTAAGCCGAATAGTTATAATATCATCCGCCTCCTCCATTTAAAAGTTGCTTTTGCGCATTTATCGAAAATAAAATCTATGCCAGCATTATTAGTGAACTGCTTTACATTAATATAAGTCCTTGTGATTATGCATTATGTCCGTATGTGCAGAACATTTGCAATATAATGTTGGGATTCGAAAACATCTAAGACGATACACACCTGAATATTTCAATTTCCATATCAATTTAACGAAGTTTCATATCGAATATATAATTATTGGTTATAGAAAAGACAGATGTAGAGAAAGAAGGATAGAGGGCTGGGGGGAGAGAGAGAGAGAGGGAGAGAGAAAGATGAATAAACAGAAAGACAGGGAAGCAAGTGAGCGAAAACAAAGAAGTTTAAAGAAAATGAAATAATATATATGCTAAATCGATAGACATATGGACTGCTACACACGCACATAAAAACTTATAAGAAATATATATGGATATATATGTGTATGTGTGTGTTTGTGCGTGTATATATATATATATATATATATATATATATACATATATATACGAATATGTGTATATATGTGTGTGCACATGTATGATTAAAATTATATGTGTGTATATATATATATATATATATATACATACATGCGTATATGTAGGAATATGTATATATATATATATATATATATATATATATATATATATATATATATATATATATATATATATATACATACAGAAACACAGACACAAATAGGTAAATGCCTACAAGTATTTGAAACGCAAGTCACTGCCTAGCTATATATTATCTGATATCCGATGTTTCGTTTCTGCTGAGATAGACAGTCAGAAAGACAGACAGACATACACACATATATATATATATATATAATAATAATAATAATAATAATAATAATAATAATAATAATAATAATAATAATATATAACATATATTTATAGATAAATATATTGTATCATCTAATATATGTTTGTATTTATGCATATCTGAATCTATGAATACAGAACTTCTTAATGCAATAAATAATTTCAATCATGAAATATTGTTTTGTTCTTAAAATCATCATCATCATCATCATCATCATGCTATTATTATCATTAATAATAATAGTCACAATACTATAGTAATAAAATTATCATTATTGTCATATTAATTTTTATCTTTGCTTCCTTATTCTTTTGGCTCTTCATGTTCTCACGGCTGACATGTTTTTCTTGTTCTTATCGTTGTTGTCGACTTCTTCTGCTGGCATTCGTTATTACGTAATTTTTCATCTTTGGGGATTAGCTGATAATACTGCTGCTGCTGCTACTACTACTACTACTAATAACTACTACTACTACTACTACTAATAATAATAATAATAATAATATAATAATAATAATAATATTAATAATAATATAATAATAATAATAATAATAATAATAATAATAATAATAATAATAACAACAATAATAATAATAATGATAATAATAATAATAATAATATAAAATAATAATAATAATAATAATAATAATAAAAAAAAATGTTTTCTAATTGATGTATCAGTACCGGCAGATGACAACGTGTCTCTAAAAGAAATGGAGAAACTCTCAAAATACAAAGACCTGGAAATAGAGGTAACTAGAATGTGGAATCTGAAAACAGAAACAATTCCTATCATAGTAGGTGCATTAGGCATGATAAAAAAATATTCAGACAAATACATAACAAAAACAGCAGGACTTACAAACACATATAACATACAGAAAATTGCACTACTAGGCACTGCACACATCCTACGCAGAACACTTTCCATACAATAACCATCAGAGCATCACAACAAATCACAGCACATACCTAAGGCACACAGAGCTGCGCTCGGTAGTGAAGTGAAAGCACGCTATAAAAATAAAAATAAAACTACTGAATAATAATAATAACAATAGTGAGGATGCTGATGATGATGCTGATGGTGTAGATAATAACAATTATGACAATATTAAAAATAAGGATTATTATTACTATTATTATTATTATTATTATTATTATTATTATTATTATTATTATTATTATTATTATTATTATTATTATTAATACTGTCATTATCATTTGTATTAAATATTTTTATTAGTATTGTTATTAATATTATTATTACTGTAATTGTTATCTGCGTAGCTGTTATGAAATAAATCTTTGAAAATTGCGTTTTAAAAGTACGGAAAAAAATAAATTATATGGGGGAAAAAAATGTAGAAAAAATAAAATGCCAAAAAAAAAGTTTAAATTTATTGAAATTACAAAACAAAAGTGAACTGCGAATTATTAAGCTATGCGATATTGTTCTTTCAGTGTTACACTTTGCTAAGATATAGAAATGGTGGATATTAATATAGCTTTGATCACGCACATATTCTTCAGAAATATACAAAGAAACATCGATAATACATGCACTATACACGCAAACACGGATACCTTCGTATATACTTACATGTGTCTAACGTTTTCGTTTCTGGGCAAGTTGTAGGTAGATATATATGTGTATGTGTGTATGCGAATGCACACATACACACGTATACATACATACATACACACACACAAACACACACACACACATACATAGATACATACATGAATACATATATACATATGTATGTATTTGAATATATTATATATATATTATATATAATATATATATATATATGTATATGTGTATATACATGTATGCATCTATCATATATATATATATATATATATATATAAATGTATGCATCTATCATATATATAAATACATATATATAAATATATATATACATACATATAAATATATATAACTACATACACACACACACATATATATATATGTGTGTGTGTGTATAGATATGTATATATGGATATATATACTTTTATATTATGTATAATATTATATATGTATTTCTTTCTGTATACTCGCATATATACTCACACACACATGCATACTTACACGGACAAACACACACTAAATCACACATGCACACACACGTACACTTACGTGTATGTGGAAAGCAATCCTGCAAAATTTATTTCTGATTTCCTTTCGTGAAAGCCGTCCTAATGATACAGTATGTTTGAGAATCACATATGACAATTTGATAATAGCTATATTGCAAGGGCGAGAAGTACCGGGTTTGTGAAAAGTAAGGATGGGTGAAATGTACGTGTGTGGGTGCGTATGTGTGTGTATGGAATCGCATGGGTGTAATAATGAAAGAATTTTTCAAAAATGCAGGGTTGAATTTAAAGGAGTGACAGAAACTGAAAGAGGAAGATAGTTATTAATTGATAGGTAAATAGACAGAGAGGTAGAGTGTTTGTGTGTGTGTCTGTGTGTGACAGATAGAAAATGCAAGAAATTGGGAGAGAGAGAGAACAAAAAGAAATATGAAGGGAGGGAGATATATATATATATATATATATATATATATATATGTATATATATATGTGTGTGTGTGTGTGTGTGTATATGTATATATATATATATATATGTGTGTGTGTGTGCATGTATATGTATATATATATATATATATATATATATATGTGATAATAAAAATATATGCATTCATACAAACATATATGTACGTACCTACATCTACATATATATATATATTTATATATATATATATATGTAGAGAGAGATAGAGAAGGGAGGGAGGGAATATTTCGAAGACGAAATTTATCATTAGATATTGAAAAGTGGGATTTCGAGAGAGTAAATCGATGAGATGATGGAAGGAACGATGAAAGAAATCAACAAATTTATTGATTTCAAACCTTGAAAGGGTTATAAATGCTTCTTTTACGTTATTAGTGGCCTGTTTTATTTATTTTCTTTACCTGTCCTTATCGTTGCTGTCGCTAAAATGATGGGGGTTACTACAGATGTTTTTTGTTTTTTTCGTTGGCAATGTTTTTGTTGCTATATTAATTGATTTTCCTGATTCCTATTGTGATATTTACTTTGGAATTTAGTAATTTTAGTAGGAATTTTTTTGTTGCGCTTTCTGCTTAGCCCTCGGTCTGTCCTTATGAATTGGACATGTGATCAAAGGCGTTTCTGATTCTAACCCGTCCTATAGATTTTTTTCTAGGATCACATTATTCCTTGCACCGTTCCCTGTTTATTTCAAAAGACTAGAGTTTTGCCGTTATTTCCACCGGTATTGCGTGAAATAAATGTTGCTAGTGTTCAAAGATAGGCAGAAATAAATAGAGTGAAGAAGTCATAGTTACTCATATTGACTGAAAGAACCATCATGGTACAATATCTTTATGTGCGGCCTATATGGGATTTCTTCTTCGGAGCCATAAAAAACAACAGGGGTTGATATGAAAGGGGTTCTAAGTGATAAAATACTGTTTAGAAAAATATATCTTTCACACCATTCCAAAAGACAAACATGGCTGCGTAAGGCGGTTTCGAATCTCCTTGTTAAGCAAACCGAAGTTTATAACGATGGTACCTTTTGTTTCGTTATTTAACTTTTCAAGAAACTCTTGGTTCTCTAGAGAACTCTATATGATCCCAGAGTTATTGTTCTAGTATATTTCATGAAAACGTGGAAGAGAATCAGTCTGCATAAAATTCATAAATCAATGAAAGGCGGCGAGCTGGCAGAATCGTTAGCACGCCGGGCGAAATGCTTAGCAGTATTTCGTCTGCCGCTACATTCTGCGTTCAAATTCCACCTTACGCACTGGGGTCGATATAATCGACTTAATCCGTTTGTCTGTCCTTGTTTGTCTTCTCTATGTTTAGCCCCTTGTGGATAGTAAAGAAATAGGTATTTCTTCTGTCTTTACGTGCAGAGAGGAAAGGGCGGTTCAGTGTGTTATTCCCATGCTCTGCTCTTCTTTGACGCTAATTGTTAGGACGATATTTTCATAAGGTATAATACTTGATAAAGCGGAGGCTCATTGTAACATCCTTTCTCTGAGGGCGAACTATTATAACAGTGATTTTTATATTGTAGCTTGAATAAATTTTCAAATTATACAGTATATACATATAAGCACAAATTTGGAAGGACTTAAAATCATTCCTGATAGCCTTCGAGCGTCATAGAAATATCACTTAGACATCGATTGAAAATCTCTCATCCCAAAATAAATACATGGGCAAAACTCTTAAACGTGAAGAGAACATAATTTTAGGGCTTTGGATTTATACAACAAGAATAAATAAATAAACTGAAACCACACACACACACACACACAACACACACACACACACTCACACACGAACACACAGAGGGCAGTTAAATTACAAACCACTATTAAGGATAAAATTTCGAATGGAATGAAAAATAAAAACATGTACCATCTAACTCCTAGCAAATAAAATAATTTGCTAGGCGAAGCCTTTTTCAGCAGATACACCTTAGATTAAATATATATACACGATCAGGCAATCCAGTATATGCCCCGTGCATATACGTTCTGATTTTTCAAATCTACCACGCAAGCGCAGCTTCTTGCGTGCAGGCAGTCCTGTGATGGATACCTCTTGTGCGTTTAAATGTACACTGTATTTATATGAATAATATATAGTCTATTGGTACGCTACTGGTAATGGAAATTTCTGACGTTTCAGCCTACCCTTTGATATTATTAAACATATCTATATATATATATTATATATATATATGTGTGTGGTGTGTGTATGTGCGTATACATATCTATATATATGTATATATATGCATATATATACATATATATATATGCATATATATATATATATATAAATATATGCATATATATAAATGCACATATATATATATATATGTACATACATATATATGTGTGTGTATATATGTATATACATACATATATATATCCACATATATATATGCGTGTGCATATATATACATATATATGTATGTATATATATATGTATACATGTATGTATACATATATATATGCTTGGGTGTGTGTGTATGTATGTATGTATGTATATGTATGCAGGGGTTTCGCCCTGTAACCATTTGTATGCTGCATATATTGACAGGTATTGTGACCACTGGTAGACTCATGACTACTTCAACAAATCATTTCATAAACTATGCATGTTTTTTTAAATTCAAGAACAAGATATCTAAACCGTAAGAATTATACGAAAGAGATAGCGACTTTAGCAATCAATCTAGATGCAATCGAAAATGCTGATTAATTCCCATTTCTGTAAAGGATACTGCATATTGAAGGTCGTCAATATCCACAATATTTGATTACATACTGCAATACAGAATGATATGGAAATCAAAATGATGCAAAACTTTCGAAAGATAAATATAAAATATATTACTTCTCTTGCTGAGTACATATATTTCAATAGAGTATTGTTGAATTAGCCCTTTGAAAACATTTTCTAACAATATTTAACATTAAATTATGGAACATCTTACTTACTGATCCTAGTATTTAATTACCTCTCCAGCTGTCGTCGGAACGTTAGCTGGTGACGTAGAGCCAGAAATACCAGCCACATTTTCCCGTTTTACGACTTGCGTCTTAAAACATTAAATTGCACAACGAATATATCGTATCCAATATGTCTGAATAACACAAATATGGAACAGAAGGCAGAGTCGAAATAAACACTGATTTATTGGAGCTACAATAAGTACACCAGCTGTACAGCTCCAATATATTTGAGAGGTTAACTAGATATAATTTAAACCTATTACACCATAAGTCGAAAGGTTGATATACATATTTGGTTGATATACATGAAACGAACTCGTGGAGACTCCTTCAGTGAAGCTTTATAGCTATAAGCCATATGATATCTACATAGCTAAATGTCATATGATTATTTTCCATTAGTATTCATTTGTAGCGAGATGCTGAGATCGAGAGTATCAAACAACTCCCCTCTTCAAAATTGCTGGCCTTGTACCTAAATAAGAAAGAATTATTAGTATATAAAAGAAAATTATTATTGTAGTTGTTGTTGCTGTTACTAAGGTGTGCCTTGAACAATGAGGTAAATGTGAGGCGTGGATGTTGCTACTTGAAAATTATTATGGTTACCATCATAGTCTTCATCATCACCATCATCATAGTTAACACCGTCGGCTGTGCCACCATTGTACACGTCATCGTCATTGTCCTCCCCTTCTACTTACTTCCGCCCACTCCTCTTTGTCATTATTATTATTATTACTTTGTTGTTGTTGTTATTGTTGATTATTTTGAGAATTTCGTCGTTGTTGTTAAGGATTCCGTTGATATTCGCTTGTTTCTTCTTGAGATTCAATCTTCAGTAAAGGAGAATTATTTGCATTATACCATTGATAACAGTGATTATATAAAATTTTATCATGAAATTCCTACAACTTATAGATTACATTGTTCGTATTAGTTTTATGTTTATATTTAATTTGACAAGAAAATTCTAGGTTGTTTGAAACACGAATTTATTGAAGGCCATTAGAAAGGAGCACCTTTGTAGTACATTCAAACGGCTGATGGAGAACACCCATTATATCGATCGAAACCCTCCAAATAACTTTTCAAATGGTTAACAATCATTTTGATATAAACGAACGAATACACATAAACTCAGAAAGAGACAGGAACAATGCACATATATATATATACATATATACATATATATATGTGTGTGTGTGTGTATGTATATATATATATATATATATATATATATATACATACATATATATGCACATATGTATGTATGTATATACACGCATACACGTAAATAGGTATACCTATGTATTAATATACGAAGTATATCCAAAAGTAACTGGAAACGTTCTCTTTGGAACAAGCCTACTGTGGTTCAGGCTTCCGCTGCTAGAGGCTGACTGGAGATGTCTAGGCGGGGTCATACTGCCACGTGGAGTGTCTTTGTTTTGCAGTATTTTTCCCCCTGTTCCTCGATTTTGTGATAGTTGAAACGAAGGAACATTGAGATTCTATGAAATTCTGTTTTTTGCTAGGGAAAACGGCAGTTGAAACAGTTGTCATGCTTCAAACAGCTTACAAGGAGTCTGCCATGCGCAAAACACAAGTTTACGAGTCGTTCTTTGACGCTTTAGGAATGTTCATTTGTCGCTTGAAGGCTCACCTCTTCAGGGTGACCATTAACCTCCTAAACAAATGAATACATCATGAAAATTCGTGAACTGATCTGGGAGGACCGTCAGCGAACAATTGATGAACTTAATGATATAAGTGGTGTGTCCTGGAGTTCTTGCCAACGAATTTTGAGCAGGGAATTCCGAATGAAAACACTTGCTGCAAAATGTGTACCTCGCTTGCTCACGGAAGTGCAAATGCAGACCAGACTGAATTCGTGTCATGGACTGAAAGAAGATGTGGAAGGTGATCCGGACCTTTATTCCAACGTCATCACGAGTGACGAAAGCTGTTTTTGGAAGAGGCGAAGGAAAATGACTGTGACTGGAGGCGATAAAATGTATCACTTCGCAAGAGGTACAGGACTAATTCCCAAAAGTAGAAAATGCGTCTGGGCAAAATACTGGACTACTTCCAACAGTAGAAAACGCGTCTGAATAAAATGTTTCAAAAATCCGGTTTCTTTTGTATACCCTAACGTATATATATTTTCTGTGTATTTCACATGTCAAACTCATACATTCCACACGCATCATACAATAAAGCATGTTCTCTGCCGCTGGTCAAGAAATGGCAATAAGGAGCAAGTGTCTTCTACTATAGCCTCGGGCCGACCAAAACCTTGTGAGTGGATTTGGTAGACGGAAACTGAAAGAACACACAGACACACACACACACACACACACACACACACATAAATATATATATATGTGTGGGTGTATGCACGTGTGTATCAATATATACATATATATATATGCATATATATATATATATATATATATATATATATATATATATATATATATATATAATATGTTTGTACATAAGTACACGAGTATATATATGTATGTAAGAAGAGTGAGAGAGATGAAGAGGAAGAGAGTCAAGACAGAGAAGCACTTCGTTTTTATATCTATATTACTTTCACTGAGACTTGTGCCCTGTCTGAAACTGGCTTATATTATGACACAGAAATATCCTGTTAGTTTTCATAGCGATGCAATTATCTCGACTGACAGCTAACAGATTCAGTTTTCCTGTTTTACAATCAGAGTTTTCTGCCTCAAAACACACATCATTGATATCAGATATTTTTGTGGAAAATAAAGTAGCGAGAAATAAAATAAAATTAGCCAAAATGTAATAAAGCGAATGAAGATACGCAAATATCAATGGGATATGGCATTTGTATAAGTAGTACCAACAAATTTATCTGCATTTTCTCCTTGGGATTGCTGCATAAATGCCTAAGCCCCGGGTAACATTTTGTTTATGTCGATTGGATGCAGATTGTAGTGTGTTTTCGGAACCTTTTCTAATTTATATAGAAATAGTCAATGGAAAAAGAACCAAAAATAGGAATAAATTCACAATAAAAAAAGATGTAAAATGAATCTGTAAAAAAACAGAAAATGCGAATATAAAAATAAGAGAACATGTGACATTACAAAGATTTTTGAAGCAAATCAGACAAAGGATACAGCCCGTGTAATACAATACTATTAAGTATGTGTAGGACAGGAAATATGAATAAAAATAGAAACTATATACATTTGCATGTGTATGTGTGTCTATACATACATGCAGACATAACCCCCATATATAATGTGAACGACAAAAACGTGAATTGGAATGACAAAAGGAATACCAAGAAGAACCACCACCACTATCTCATTATTAGAAGTAACAGCAACGATATTAAAATATATTTCAATGAATGAAAATAGAGGCTTTTTTATGATATGTACTCCATAATAATAAATAAGAAAAATTGTGAAATATTGTTCTGGTGTTGGGGATATGAAGTATAGGAGACTAGTTGTTTTTATGCTGGTTTATCATTACTGGTGTTTTGTTTTTAGTTTTTATATTTGTTCCTTTTCATTTTCCCCCTTTGCTCTCTTGAGTGTTTTAGTTATTTGTCTGAGTCCATGCTGGAGCACTGTCTTAAAGCTTTTAGTCGCATAAATCGGTTCGAGTACGTTCTTTTCCTTCTGATGCTTATTCTATCCGTATCTTTTACCGAACGTCCGTTTAATTACTGGATGGAAAACAACCAGCACCGGTTGTAAGTTTCTTATTTCTTTATTACCTACAAGCGGCTAAACATAGAGAGGACAAACAAGGATAGACAACAAAGGGATTAAGTCGATTATATCGACCCCCACGACGTAACTGGTACTTAATTTATCGACCCCGAAAGGATGAAAGGCAAAGTCGACCTCAGCGGAATTTGAACTCAGAACGTAACGGCACACGAAATACCTGTGTCTTTACTACCCACAAGGGGCTACACACAGAGGGGGCAAATAAGGACAGACTAACGGATTAAGTCGATTATATCGATCCCAGTGCGTAACTGGTACTTATTTAATCGATCCCGAAAGGATGAAAGGCAAAGTCGACCTTGGCGGATTATGAATTCAGAACGTAGTGGCGGACGAAATACCGCTAAGCATTTCGCCCCGGCGCGTTAACGTTTCTGCCAGCTCACCGGCTTACCGGTTGTAAGGTTCTGATAGGGACTAGCAGAGTGAAAACGCAAAGAAACACTCACGTGCTGGCACATGCACGCACGTACACACACACACACACACACGCACACACACACACAGACAGACACACATACGCAACAGGGTTTTCATCAGCCATTCTATCACTCACAATTTACAAGAGATGGGTCGGCAAGGGGCTACAGTAGAAAACACGTTCTAGTCACTCCGCGTAGTGGGACAAAACCTGAAACCCCGTGGTGGCAAACAAGCTTTTTAAAAAAGAAACATGCCTGCACCTTTCTATTATTTTCTTTGTGTGAAGGCGTGTAGCCCAGTGGTTCGCTATATAGGAAGTTCGATTCTCGGACTGGGCATCACATTGTGCTCTTGAGCAAGTCGCTGCATGTCTTGTTTGAGGTGTCGAGCTGGTAGAATTGTTAACAAAATTCTTAGCGGCATGTTGTCTGTTTTTACGTTCCGAGTTCAAATTCAGTAGAATTCGATTATGTCTTTTCATCATTTTGAGGTCGAAAAAATAAATACCATTTCAAGACGGGTGTAGGGGGTGGGGGAAGCAATGTAATCGACCAGTCCCACCCCTCAAAATTGCTGGCCTTGTACCAAAATTTAAAACCATTATTATTATTATTATTATTATTTTCATTTGTTCGTAAGTTTTGCTTCCTGTAACCGTTCTTTCAATAGCTTGGCAAATCTTGACGAAACAAAACGAGGAAATAAAATAAAGCACGTGAGTGTAACATAATGGAAATCTTCTCCACAAAGCTGGCTAACAATTCAAAACCTTTAAAGAACGAATCACAGAAGCAAAAATAATAAAGAGGCAAAGGAATGCATTATTGCACACCATTCATGGTTCCACCGAATATATTCTCCGTAGTTTTAGTTGAAAACTGCTGTTGTTATTTTCGATGATATTAGTCCTGGCAATGGTGATGGTGATGGTAATGTTGATGATGTTGATGTTGGTGTTGATGTTGGTGATTGTTGTATTGATGATGGTTGTTGTTACGTTACTGATATTTTGTTATGGTGATACATAAAACTGATAATGTTGAAGTAGGTTTGTGAACCGTGCTTTTGTTCTTGTTTTATTTATTTTTTTTATTGTGGAGGTTGTTTATATTCTGAATTCGGTTTTTCTATATTTCTAATTTGTTTAATGTTCTATTTTTCGATGTATTTTGCAACCGGCTTTTTGTTTCGTCATGTTTCTGTTTTGTAGTTTTCTGTTTTTTTTTCTGTTTTTCTTTTTTTTTTTTTGGTTTTTTTTTTTACAAATCGCGGTGATGAGCGATGGGTGAGATAACAACTAGAAGCAATCACGCTCCTTGAATGAACTGTGATAAAACATAGACAACAATGCCAACTGTCAACTGATAACATAGTAGCCATTTCTTTATACTGTTCATTCTCTTTATATTCTTTCGTTTTCCATTCATGTTTCTCCGATATATTCCGGAGAATGTATCCAAGAAGCATTCTTCTTCAGAAATGAATGACAAATATAATGCCATACAAACACACATACACAGACAGATACACAGAGACACTATTAAATGAACAAACGCATACACAGCCAAACTCGCAAAAAATGCGCACGTACACGCATACACGCATACATATATATATATATATGTATATATATATATATATATATATATATATGCACATATGTATGCATGTAGATAAATGGATATTCATGCATGCATATACATGCTCAAATATCCCCCCACTCTCTCTCTCTTCCTCTGTCTATCTGTCAGTCTGTCTCTCTATGAATGTATCCATCCAACTATCTATATCGCTCTGTATACATGCACATGCATTCATATATACATGTATATATACACATGTGAATATGTGTATAAACGTATATATATACATATATATATAGAACACATATATATATATACATATATATACATATATATATATATATACATATATATATATATATACATGTATATATATTATAATATATGTTATATATATATACATATACATACATATATATATATATATATATATATATATATATATATAATAGTATATATATATATATATATTATATATATATTATATATATATATATATATTATATTATAATATATATATATATATATATATATATAGTTTTAAATAGATAGAGGCATGCATATATCAAAATAGATTCAGCGTGGCTGCGATAACGATTCATTCAGTAAAAAGAAAAAAGATGTATAGATTTTATTTTGAGACAACCCGTATTAAAAGAACAATAAATATTATTAATGCACACACATGCGCGCGCGTGCAGGCACCACATATACAGATATATATATATATATTTATAGATATATACGCGCTTTCTGTGAGATTATACATACATGTGTGTTTGTGTGTTTGTGTGTGTGTACGTGTGTGTATGTATGTATGGTAGCGCGTTTGTTGTGATCGGTATATTTTTGTTTCCTTAGGGTCGTAAATTACTGAATACATGGCTATTTCTGGGAGCATTCTGCAACCAATTCTTATCGAATATTTATTATCGTAAGGAGACATGAATGCGTTTTTGAGACTGCCGTCCTCTGAAATGAGTTGTATTTAAAGGTCATTATTAGTGCTCCGGTTTTCTTCAGGGCTAGAATTTGTGAAGGAAATATTTTTACAGCTGGGTTGGACAATTTTGATCTATTGTAACAGCTATTGTAATTAAGGAAATGGTTCTGCAAACGTCAACTCTTGTAATTGATGCACGAGTGGAACGTTTGACATAAAAATGTAGAGATAGTTCTCATGTAGTTTGGGCGAGGTGTACGGCCCTAGCGTCAAGTCATCTGAAACAAGAATCAACGAAGAAAACCCCCTTTCATCCTATCTATCATTGTGTCAGCCATTAACCACTTCCAAAATACAGAGCTAATCAAATGAAAATGTAATATTAACAGAATTATTGATTTAGAGAAATAAAATAATATAAAATAATATAGAATATTTGTAGAAATCAAATCCGTTCGTGCATTCAGATTTTAAAAACCAAAATGGAATTTATGTTTATTCAAGACGAAAATTTAATAATCAATGCTTTTGAATAATTGGTTATTATTTTAGTTTTAAAAAATAAAATCCTTTTAATAATATTGTCTGCAAATATTTTAAGTAATGCGTTATATAACTTATATTATTCTTTTTGACTTGCTTGAAATCAAAATTTATTGTATTCACCTTGAAATTATTGATCTTGCATGATATATCAGCTTGTTTTCGCTCTAGAGTCAACCTCTTCGGGACAAATTTATGTCTGGTCTTTTTGATATGTTTCAACTAATAGAAAATGATAGGAATCGTTTTGATATCCTCGAGATATTATACGAAGAAGTACTTTTGTCTGTAATATGAATTCCTCGTAGTAGAGACCAATGGGACATTCACCCAAGACGGTGTCTGGAGAAACACAGCAGAATATTGTAAACAATATCTTCACCACAAATTACCTATGAGTATACCGAAATACTTGTATATTTTATATGTACTGATATGTTGTATTATTAGGTAATTCAGTTCTATATTTAAATGGCTGTGTGGTAAGTAGCTTATCTACTAACCACATGGTTCTGGGTTCAGTCCCACTGCGTGGCACCTTGGTCAAGTGTCTTCTACTATAGCCCCGGGCCGACCAATGCCTTGTGAGTGGATTTGGTAGACGGAAACTAAAAGAAGCTCGTCGTATATATGAATATATATATATATATATATATATATATTATATATATATATATGTGTGTGTGTGTTTGTGTGTCTGTGTTTGTCCCCCTAGCATTGCTTGACAACCGATGCTGGTGTGTTTATGTCCCCGTTACTTAGCGGTTCGGCAAAAGAGACCGATAGAATAAGTACTGGGCTTACAAAAGAATAAGTCCCGGGGTCGAGTTGCTCGATTAAAAGGCGGTGCTCCAGCATGGCTCCAGTCAAATGACTGAAACAAGTAAAGAGTAATGTAAATAATGTATAAGGTGATTATATATGATATATCTTCTTTAGCAATAACGCACGTAAATCTTTTAGTAGAAAAGAAGGAACAGTCGAACACGTTGACTGGTGAAACACCCACAACAACGTATGTGAATCAACACTCTATCAGTGATACATACTACAATCACCAGAGTGAACAAACAAGGACAGACAAGTGGATTAAGTCGATTATATCGACCCCAGTGCGTAACTGGTACTTATTTAATCGACCCCGAAAAGGATGAAAGGCAAAGTGGACCTCGGCTGAATTTGAACTCAGAACGTAATGGCATACGAAATACCTATTTCTTTATTAGCCACAAGGGGCTAAACACAGAGGGGACAAACAAGGACAGACATAGGTATTAAGTCGATTATATCGACCCCAGTACGTAACTGGTACTTATTTAATCGACCCCGAAAAGAATGAAAGGCAAAGTGGACTTCGGCTGAATTTGAACTCAGAACGTAATGGCAGACGAAATACCACTAAGCATTTCGCTCGGCGTGCTAACGTTTCTGACAGCTCGCCGCCTTTCCCAGTTCATTCTTACTGCACGGCAACTTGGGCACCTGTGTTTTACGATAGCCGACTAAAGCTTTTTGAGTGAGGAAAGGTAGATGGAAACTCGTAGGAATTCGGTTGTATATGTGTGTGTGCGTGCGTGTGTGCATGCGCGTTTGTGTGAGTGCGCATGTGCATGTATGTGTGTGTGTGTGTGTGTGTCATGTTTGTGTATGAGTCTATGTATCTATATCTCCGCACCACACCGTTTTACAACCGGTTTTAGTTTGTTTACGCTCTCATATTCCAGCGATTCGGTAAAAGAAAATAGTAAGTAATTCTTGAAATTGTCGTATGCAATGTTTAGGGTGGAGTAACATGCAAAAGGTTAAAAGAAAAATGGCTAATAATTTGGGAGAAATCCACACCATAACATTTTCTGCGAAATTAGGATTCCTTTCTATGCACAGTCTTATCTATCACTAGCAGTATCGCCCGGCGTTGCTCGGGTTTCTAAGGGAAATAACTATAAAGCATTTTTAGAGAGTTATAGACAAAAAACAGCAAAAAATACATTAAAAATGGAAAAAAAATTATGGTAAATTTTTTTTTAAATCGTTGACTCATCGTAGACGCGCGCTAATACCCAGAAGGGCTCGATATGAATCACGACTATAAGATACCTGGTTTTGGTTAACCTGCACCGCAAAATGTGGGAGTAGTTAGGAATCTAAATCGTAGGAGACAGACACTCACACAACTTCACTTTTATATATATAGATTAACCCTGTTCTTCCATTTTATTATTGGCAAATAACACTTCTGTCTTCCTCCAATGTTAATCTTCTTTAATTCATCCCGCTGGCGAAACCGACAAGTGAGAGACCGCCAGAGATGTACGATAGACCTGTGCCGTTAAGTTATTGTATGCGAGCTCGCAGACACGTTAGCGCGCCGGGCGAAATGCTTATCGGTATTTCGTCTGTCGTTACGTTCTGAGTTCAAATTCCGCCGAGGTCGACTTTGCCTTTCATCCTTTGGGAGTCGATAAATAAAGAACCAGTTTTGCTCTGGGGTCGATGTAATCGACTTAATCACTTTGTCTGTCCTTGTTTGTCCCCTCTATGTTAGCCCCTTGTGGGCAATAAAGAAATATATATAACCGTTTCGCTCATTATAGTCTTTCCCTCCATATTTTCAAAAGCTCTTAATAAAGAAAATACACATTTCGTCACTAAATCCTGGTGAATTTCTGATGGGTTATAGTCATATTTTTCTTCTTAGATTTCTTGTTTCTTAATTAATTTATTTTTTACCATTAGATATGATGCTCAATTTCTGACTTCCGTTTCTGCATTTGTTGATTTATTTCACATATTTTAGGTTAATTGAATGTCTTACATTTATATCATTCATATCAAATTGAACGTGTCCTGAAGCTATGAACTTCGTCATGAAATGAAATAAAAGAATAACCGCGTTTGAAAGGCGTCTCACATCTAATTTATTTTGGAAACCGTATCAAAACATTAAATATATAAATAGAGATGTTCCACTGTTTAATTGCATTTCGTATCACTTATTATTGAGAATGATTATAGTACAACATATGTCTGCAACATAAAACTGAAGTGGAAATCAAAGTCAAGGTATCACATCGATGTTTAAAAAAAATGTAGGATGAACAAGCTTGGAAAATTATGAACAAATGACAGAATTTAAAACTTATTTTTGGTTTTTGTCATTGAAATATGCGACACATTCAAAGGTTTTAAATGATCGTGCAAACATTCTAATGATATTTTAGTTTGATACTCTGTTTTACATGATCAATTTACATGATCAGTGCTTTGACATATACCAGGAAATTTATGAGAAAAGTTTAAACCGATACGCAAAAGAGGAGCTAACGAAAAACCCATAAAAACGTACACATGCATATCTACACAAGCATAAACATACATTCACACACATAAGCTTATATAAATTTCTGTCTGTGGTTGAATCAATATAGGATGCCGGTTACAACCTGTTATAGAGCAATGCCTTCGCTTGATTTT
>NC_043009.1:54002573-54025073 GCF_006345805.1 Octopus sinensis | reverse complement strand
TAGATGTATGTATGTATGAATATAAACGCGTGCGTGCGTGTATGTGTATGAGTGTGCGAATGAGTGAGTGTACGTGCTAAAGAGTGTGCGTGAGTAAATGAGTGCTTGTTTCCAGTAGACAGGTAAATGGACTGGCTGTCATAGCCAAGATGTTTGTGACCAGCGATCAAAGATAACAAAAGTAATAAATGAAAGAATAAAATTAAATTAGGGAATGGGTCGTATTTGTATGTGTATATATATGTGTGTATGTGTAGGTATGCATAGGTACACATATGTATATATATATATATATACTTTGATATTTGATACTTTGATAGGTTTCGGCCATTATGGCCCAGGCCAGTCTAACTTAATAGCACCACTGGTGAAGTCTTTCAAGTCAGAATTTGGGCACTATGGCCCACTCAAGTAGAGAGTTATTGTTTACAGAGACATTCCGGTGTATGGGTAGGGGTTTATCCGGGATTTCTTAAGGAATATGTCCAAAGACTTTGAACCTATAGGGTCAGTTCTGTTTTATTGTGTTTTGGTGTAATGTTAAAGAGAGCGGGGCCAATTGAGGTGAAATAATTGTGCCGTATTGTTGTTATGAGATGAGAGTGCGATTTTTGTTTTGGGCGGAAGGCACGGGGCCCAAGCCTTGATGTACCTTAAAGGTGATGCCAACATCATTTGGGCAATGCTGATGGAATTTTCCACATCATGCAGATGATGTTCGCGTACGACGACGTTGGAGAGAATAGAGTTTTAGCTTTCTAGTCGACCCACAATAGTCGAGGCCTGTCATGCCATCTATCTTTTTTGTGATTGCCCTTTGAGGTGCTTCGACTTTATGATACCTTGTATTGTGTGGGGAGACCACAGTGGACAACAGTATTCAAGGGGGCGGGCAAAAAGTGGGAGGAGAAGGATAATGGTGTGGATATCTCTCGACTGGAAAGTTTGAGAATCCAGGAACACATTCTGCGGGCCATGTCAACTTGGTGTTTATATGAGTGGCCCAGCTTACGTTGTTGTCCACAATTACTCCCAAGTCTCTGATGTTGTTGGACGCCGTGAGAGTTTCACCTGAAGGAGGGATATGGGAGTTTCAGGGCATCCTCTTTCCAAAGTGGATTAGCTCAAATTTATCCTCGTTCAGCAGCATTGTTTTTTTCTGCCATTGGATAACAGCCAGTAGATCTGACTGAAGGCATGTCGGTCACTCGCCTCATTTATGACCTTCTGTAGCTTGGAGTCATCTGCAAAGATTTTATGTTGCTGTGCGATGATGTCATTTATATGTATGTATATGTATGTGTGTGTATGTGTGTGTATGTGTATATATGTGTATATAGGGACTAGTGTGCTGTGTGGCATATGTGTGTGTGATATGTGTGTATGCTGTATGTGAGTAGTATGTGTGTGTGTGTGTATATTACATGTGTGTATACGTGTCTGCATGTGAGTGTGTGTATGTATACATATATGTGTATGTGTAGATATGTATATGTATGTGTAAGTGTATATATATGTATATATGTGGTGTGTACGTATGTGTGTATGTATATGTATATATGTTGTATGTGGTGTATATATGTCTACATATGTGCATAGGTATACAATTCTTGTTAACTAGCTTCCTGAAGATTTCTCTTGAATGAAACAGTTCTAGTCCTGTAGAAGCTCCTTATATATATAAATTAATTTACTCTACTATGTATGAGACCTTATTTACTGTGGTTAACCCGAATCAACCGGGACCTACATATATATATATATATATATATATTATATATATATATATATATATTATATATATATACATAATATATATAAACATAATATATATATTTATATATATATATATATGTATATATATATATATTATAATATTATATATTATATATAAACATTATATATATATATATATATATATATATATCTATATATATATATATATATAGTCATCTGTGTTGTGAGTGTACGTGTACGCATGTAAGTGTCTATTAACATGTATTAATGGTATTCTTGATGGCCTTATAGAAAACTAGAATGCGTAAAGTGATGGCCAAATTCATTATTTGTAGAGTAGAATATAGAGGCGATATTGATTTAACAGGAACTTCAAGTTTCACCTTTAACATTTTAAAAATTTAAAGTCACACTTAAATCAATATAATATAAATAATATATAATATTAATATAATCTCTATACACACACACACACACACACACACACACACACAATATATATATATATATAGCTTTGTGTGTGTGTGTATATATTATATACATATATATGTATATGCATTTAGATACATATATCTATATATCTATATACATATGTATATATATATAGCCATAAATGCATAATAAATATATGTACATATATGTATAATATATATATATATATATATAGCCATAAATGCATAATAAATATATGTACATATAAGTATATATATATATATATATATGAGTGCGTGTGTGTGTATATACACACCCACCCTCACAATCACACACACATGCACACTTCAATGAAATGTTTACTAGGATTTGAAGTTCCAAGCTATAATATGCATATTAACAGTTGATAAGTGGAAACGTAAATATATTTCTATACAATAGACTTTAATGCGAAAGTAAAGAGTGACCTTGCACTATATTTAGATGTTACAAAACTGCTCTCGGAGAATAGAATCGTTTATTAGAATTAAATTCAAGCTGAAGTCTTGAAATATTTGTGAGGGCAGAGGTGATCTCTCCTCATTTCAATTATCAATTTGTCAAGTGTACAAATCACTTGTGAGTTTGCAGTAAGAGATGATCTGACCTATAGGTGAAAGAACAATGTTTCCTTGCTAATATTTCACAATCTTAACAAATACCCAGATACTCACATATTTGCAGATTTTATTCGCTCATTCTTTGTATCTCCAGTTCTCACATAGTCAAATGCACATACACGTACGTATTCACACTTTCTCAGTTGCCTTTACTACGCGTCGATCTGCTATTAAATTTAGCTTTCTGCTACTCACTCTCTATCACCCTTCGTCTCTCTCTCTCTTCTCTCTCTCTAAAGATATATATATATATACATATATGTGGTTTGTATATATATATATATATATATACATTATATATATATATATATATATATATATATATATATATATATATATATTATATATAATATATATAACGGCGGTGCATCAGCATGGCCGCGAGCTGTGAGCTGAAACTAGAAAAAAAATATATATATGATACACACACACACACACACACACTATGTATATATATAATATATATATATATTATATATATATATATATATATATATATGTCGATATTTTATGAAGCTCTCAAAATTTACAAATACGATATTCTTTAGACTCTTCTTAGGTACTCTCGGAGCTGTAATGAAGAAAGAAATGAGAGAATATTGCATATATAATGATAGTAAAATGTACCAAAAAATTATCGGTGATGGAATAGAGAACTTATTAGAAAAAAATAGGCAGAGAATCAAAATATGAGTGAGAAACAAGTTCCCTAAGGCATAGCTGTTAGGTCTATTTGAACGGGCGTGCACAATCTTAAAATAAACTGTCATGATATATTCAATTATTCAGTAAAATATGGGCTTGAAAGAAATAATACGCTTTTGTTCAAAGTGTTATCAAGGATATTCCACTTGAAAGTTAAAGTCACCACCATTGAGTATTTTCAATAATTTAATCTGCAATACATTTTAAAATATCTGAGCATTTAAAACCATTCATGCATACAAGAAGAGACCAGTTCTAAATGTCGGTTAACAAAAGTCAGGATAATATTTCGTAAGATTGTGAATTGCAAAATATAGTAAGCTGAATTCTTGACATTTTTATGCTACGTTAAATATCTATATTTAGTCTATGGGTTCTTTGTATATGTGATATTGCTCAATAAATGTATGTTACTATCTATCCCAATTGTCAGCAGCATTCACGTATTCTTGTTACAAACATGCGAAGTCATATACATACACAAACGCACGCACAAGGTCATGCAAACACGTACTACCACACACGCAGACACATGCAAACACAAATACACACACGTGTATATATACCTATATATATATACATATATATATATTCACCACCATACGCACATATAGGAGCATATATATGTATATACACACACACATCTACATTCGTTTGTGCATGTGTGTGTATGTGTATGGGTATGTTCGTGTGTTTGTATGTGCTTGAGAATATATATATTCACCATGCCTGAATGAATGCATTTTCAATAACCTTGTTATTCAGCTTTCAAATCCGTTAGTATATGTATATATATATACACAAATACAAATACACGATATGTATGTATGAATATTTATATAGGCATATATATATATACACGTATATAACACACACACACATATATATATATATATATATATATATGTGTGTGGTGTGTGTGTTGTGTGTGTGTGTGTGTGTGGTGTGTGTGTGGTGTATGTGCGTGTGTATGTTAGTGTGTATATGTATATATAGAAAGCACTTGGACCGAAACAAAGTAAAACCTCACAGGCCCCCATGTAATTTATTTCATCGAAAGCATTTCTCGCCTCCATTTTTCTCAACTTAGTCACAAATCGGACAGCAAATTATTTATTCAAAATCAAACATTCTGCCATATAGTTACTCTAAGTTTTATGTGTATGTGCAACAAAACTGCCTGCAAATTTGGAGAATTATACAAAATTTATTGAAGCCTTTTATGTCTCAATGTCGGAATGTTAGGAGATCATAGTTGATGCTTATTCGATATATATATATATATATTGATATATATATACATACATATACATACATCATAGATATATATATATATATATATATATATATATATTATATATATATTATACATATATACGTATTTATGTAAGTATATGTCTATATTTATCTCTCTCTTTTATGTATATATATATACACAAATACAAATACACGATTATGTATGAATATTTATATAGGCATATATATATACACGTATATATACACACACACACACATATATATATATATATATATATTATATATGTGTGTGTGTGTGTGTGTGGTGTGTGGTGTGTGTGTGTGTGTGTGTGTGTGTGTGTGTATGTGCGTGTGTATGTTAGTGTGTATATGTATATATAGAAAGCACTTGGACCGAAACAAAGTAAAAACTCACAGCCCCATGTAATTTATTTCATCGAAAGCATTTCTCCGCCTCCATTCTTTTCTCAACTTAGTCACAAATCGGACAGCAAATTATTTATTCATAAATCAAACATTCTGCCATATAGTTACTCTAAGTTTTATGTGTATGTGCAACAAAACTGCCTGCAAATTTGGAGAATTATACAAAATTTATTGAAGCCTTTTATGTCTCAATGTCGGAATGTTAGGAGATCATAGTTGATGCTTATTCGATATATATATATATATTGATATATATATAATACATATACATACATACATATATATATATTATATATTATTATATATATATATATATATATATACATATACGTATTTATGTAAGTATATGTCTATATTTATCTCTCTCTTTTATGTATATATTATATATATATATATATATATATTATATATATATATATATATATATATATATATATAACGGGAAGGTTTACGAAAATAACAAAAGACGAAGGCAGGTGGAGTACAAACAAACAAATGTATTAGTATGGCGCTCAGGAATAGAAATAGAACAAGTCTTTTACGTTTCGAGCCTACGCTCTTCGACAGGAAGATAGTCAGAAAGGAAACAAGGAGATATATATATACATAAATATATGCTTTTATTAGTTTCAGCTCTCGTGCTGTGGCTATTCGGGGACACCAACATTAGCTCTGCTACATTTTCAGTACTTGAAGCCTATTCTGATATGCGATGCTCAGTGAATAAGTGATTTTTGTGTTGCTCCCTTATCTGTGTTTCTTGTTACGAGGTGGATTCTTCCGGGGCTGTTGACAGAAAGATATCCAGTTCTGTTTCGAAAACAGCTGCGCGCACCCTGTTGTAGGTATGTCAGTCATTTTGAAAAGATCTTGAAAAGCTATGTGTCTTTGAAACTCAAGGTCTTGCCCTATCTGGTCGCGTTTTCTGATGGCAATGTTGGGATATTTGGCACTATACAGTGGTACCCAGTTCTGCTGTTTCTTGTCACTTCCAGATTTCAAGATTTTCCAGAATTTTCAGAGATGTACATCAATGCATACATTTTCCGCGTTCGTTTTAGGGAGTAAAACGTCTTCACTTTTCCGGCCACTTCCCGTGGCTGACATATCACATTGAGACGGTCTTCTGTGTGTAGCTTCGCAAGATTGTGTGTGTATGTGACAATACATATGTGTACAATTTTATATAAATATATAAATTCAATAAGCATTTATTTCCTTCATGCGAAAAATAAGAGCAGTAATCTAATTCATTGTATCAATAGGAACTGTGATCTAGATATGGAAAAAATATGATTGTTTGCAGTTTGATATTGGATAACGTTTTTTTCCAAGTGGTCAGTTCTAAGAGGCATTTCGACTGTGTCCATCAAAATTTTTTGCACATCGTACATCAGCGTCATTTAAAGGTGATGTGGTTTTTGACAGGTCGAGAATTCACTTAAAGTTTCATTATTGGTTTGACGTTATCGTTATAATGAATGGAGAACATCTTGATGCATGTGTCCCCTGATACCCATACATCCTTTGTTCGAGAATATATCACGAATATCTATTAAAGCTGCAAGCACAAGTGTCACTTCCAACTGTGTTACACATATACACAGGTATACAATACAATACACACATACACACACACATATATACATACATATATACACATGTTCAGGTGCATTACTAAGAATATAGACTGAATGCCATGCAATTTCTTAGTTTGTGTAATCGATGATATCCATATGTTTCTTTTATTGATTGGTAATTATTTTATCGACCGCGTAAATTACAAGAAACCGTATCGACTTGTCACTTATTTAGTTTAGAAAGTGCAAAAGGGAAAAATGCATTTTCTACCAGTTTCTAATGCATCTAACCATTACATTAAGGCACACACACGCACAGACGCACACACACACACTCGCACATGCATACACAGACATACACTCGCGCAAACGCACATATGCACACAATACACACATACATACGCAAACACACGCATATCTCTCTCTATATGCATATATATATGTATGTTTGTGTTGATATATGTATATATATATATATATAGACCCACACACACACACATATATATACATACATACATATATTATATATATATATATATATATATATATATATATGCATATAGAGAGAGAGATGCGTGTGTTTGCGTATGTATGTGTGATGTGTAGTCTGCAGTGTGTGTGTGCGCGAGTGTACGTCTGTATATATATATATATATATATATATTATATATATATACATAGTTGGATTTACAGAAAACAACATGAGACGAAGACAGGTATATATACAACAATGAACGTAAGCGAGCAGAACAAATGGAAAATAACAAAAATATAGTTTAACCCCATATAATTGTTTCACTGTTAATAAATTATGCAATTTTACTTACACAATTAATCTACAGATCATCAGTGAGATTCGTCATAAAATATAAAATATAATTTGTCGAACTGCACACCAGATATTAACACGAGGTCAAAAATACGAGTAGTTCGGCCTATTATATTCGCAGTTATATTCAAATGCTCTCGTTCTAGCGCGCAAAAATTTCCGGAAATAAATACTGCATAAATAATTCAATGCAGTAGTTAACGTCGGTTTGATTTTAATTCTCTCTCTCTCTCTCTCTCTATATATATATATATATATATATTATATTATATATATATATACAAACAGATATACACAGATATGCGTATGCTTATTTTAAATGCATGTATGTATAGTTTGTGCACTGGTATTGTATGTAAGTATGCCTGCATGTATATATGCGTGTATGAATGGATGCATGGATGACTAAATGGTGAATGGCTGGTTGAATGTACGGTCTCTTCCTTCCTGGTATATATGTACATCCGATACTTTTCTGGCCAACGGAGCAATATGATGCCTATAATATCAGTATATCTAAAAAGCAAATATAAGAAAAACTTAAATAACGATGTGTGTATGTATTTATACACATACACACACATGCACACACACACACACAAACACACACAACACACACACATATATATATATATATATATACATACATATATATGTGTGTAGTGTGTATCGGTGTGTGTGGGAATTTGTGTATATGTATGTATCTTTATGTATATATAATATATATATATATATATATATATATATATATATATATATACATACATATACATATACAGACGCCTGTGTACGTCTATATGTATGTTTGTGTGCTGGAATAGCTAATTCTTTTATAACTAACAATATTGGGTGAAGTTATTAAATATTAATACATGCTTACATTAATATTAACTAGCAAAACACCGTAGAACACAGGACTGTATGCAAAACAAGGCAACAGCTTTTTCACGCCCAGTAAACGCATATAAGCACATAATCGTATACATACAAACACACACTGACACACGTATACATACAAGAATCGACACCTACATTCATATACAAACACGGACGCGCACACACACGCACACACGCAAACACAAATACACACAGACACACCCTTAACTGTATGTATGTATATATGTATTTATATGTGTGTATAAATATATTTGTTTCTATGCTTGTGTATGTATTATATGTGTTATATTAAAAACTCCACTATATCCTACTTTCGTTGTTTATCATAAAGTTTTCACCTATCTGCTTAACTGACATTTATACTTCATCTTTTTCAATGTTTCCATGGCATCGCAGACTTCGTCTTCAGGAAGTGGTGTGTGGTATCGGCTTCTCCATTTCTCCATTTACAATGGACAGCTTACGCTTTACTGAGACTAACCTGCCAGAAATTAATCGCAAGAATTACAACTTGATCCTCCGCTAAATCTTCACGGAATGTTTATTCTTTTTTTCTTCTTTTATTTGTTTCAGTCATTTGACTGTGGCCATATTGGAGCACCGCCTTTAGTCGAGAAAAATATCGGAAGCCTAGTACTTATTCTATTGTTTTTCTTTGCCGAACCGCTAAGTTACGGGGACGTAAACACACCAGCATCGGTTGCCAAGCGATGCTGGTGGACAAACACAGATACACAAACGTACACACACATACACAGACACACACGCACATACACACACAACACGCACACACACACACACACACACATATATATATATATATACGACGGACCTCTTTCAGTTTCCGTCTACCAAATCCACTCACAAGGCTTTGGTCGGCCCTAGGCTACAGTAGATGACACATGCCCATGGTGCCACGCAGTGGGACTGAAACCGGAACCATGTGGTTGGTAAGCAAGCTACTTACCACACAGCCACTCCTGTGCCTATTTCTATACTCTTTTTTTAATAAAAAATACAATATATCTCTTCCGTTTTTAAGAACTGTTGCATATGATCTGAAAGAGTTGTTTTACCATATCCAGCATGCTCGGCTACCACCCAGATGCTCTGCAATGGTTTTCGATGGTGTTATTTCCGTCGCTGTTGGTAGCCTCCTTTTATTATGAGAGTTGTGTGAAAATTTAAATGAGAAATCGCTGCTATTTCATACCAGTTCTGTGACCGTCTAACATCTGTACTTATTGGCTTGTTGAAACCTCCCTAATCATTGTATAGAGAATGGGTGAGGATGTATGTACATGTATGAGTCTGTGTATGAGTGCATTTGTACATATGTGTGTGCATGATTGTGCATATTTTATTGATTGTAAATATTTTTGATACATATTTATTTTCTTCCATCAAATTTTAATAACTAGAATTTAATTTTGTGTTTGAACCTATCTAGTAAAACTATAAAAAAAACCCAACCAAGCGAACTATCTATCTATCTATCTATCTATCTATCTATCTATCTATCTATCTATCTATCTATCTATCTATCTATCTATCTATCTATCTATATATATATATATACATATATATATCTATATATATATATATATCTATATATCTATATATCTATATATCTATCTATCTATATATATATATATATATATATATATATATATATATATATAGATAGATAGATATTGATATAGATATATATATATATACAGATTATGAATGATTACATGATTTCGTACATATATATGTATATATGTATGTATACACATGCACACACGTACAAATGTTGTTAAATGTAGATTAATTTTAAAATCTACCTTAAGATTAACAGAGGACAATTCATTTAGAGAAACGTCATATTTTTTGTAAAAGTTCAAACTGACAAATTGAACAAGATGATAGTCGATAGCGGGAATCCCAGTTTATATACTTAGGCTGTGTGTACATGCACTGGCATACACGGACTTGCACACGCATGAACACATGGATGTGTACGTATGTTTGTGAATATGCGTGTATAATCACGCATACATAGTCTTTTAAATACGCACATACAATCACTCATGCACGCAGTAACCTACAAAAGCTCATACAAAAAAGGGTTATGTGTACAAATGAAGTGAACATTTAAACACTTAATACCCTTTATATACAATGCTTATATTCGTATTTTGCTGTAGTGTCTCTTTGGGAATTTACGTAATTAACTGTGTTTCACACTCAAACCGTACGCTGGTATAAAGACCATTACAAAATACATCTCAATCTGCTTCAACACACGATTTCACTTCAAGAACCTCGCAAAGCAAATTTAAAAACGAAACTTTAAAATTTATGATTTTCGGATTTACAAAATCTATAGTAATATTTGTTTTGGAAAAGATGTCATCCACAATTTTGTTAGTCTGATTAATATATCAAAATAAACAACAGTTTGTTTTACATTTTTTCTGCGTTTTAACTTTAAGACATTAATTTTCTTTTTATTACCTTTTTTTTAATATATTTTACGTAAAGGTTGCTAATCACCTCTTGCTTGTTCGGCAATGTGTACCGAACACTAATTCAAAGAGACTAAGAAACACTGACTTAAAGTTTGAAATAAAAATATAATGTTTACATGATATTCCAGACACATTTCATGTACAAACGTCCGGGTTTTTTGCGAGTCAATGTGTGTGAGTGTGTGTGTGTGTGTGTATGCGTGTGTGTATGAGTGTGTGTATGTGTGTAAGTGTGAGCGTGAGTACATTTGGGTATCTATGCGTGTGTCTACTTGCATATATATATATATACACATATATACATAAGTATATATATGTAAACACACACACACATGCGGACACAAACACACACACTCACACACACGTATACACGTATACAAACGTATACATGTATGTGTGTGTGTGCATATATATATATATATATATATACATATATACATATACACACGTATATATACATACATACATATATATATATATATATATAATTATCTTTTCTATTCTCAATGATAAACTTTTCTAACATATATATATACATACATGTATGTATGTATATATGTATGTATGTATATATGTATGTATGTATGTATGTAGGCATATATACCCACGCAGCTAGACACAGAAGTACTCAGACGACCATTAAACACACAAACACACTCACAGACACACGCACACACACACACACACAAACACACACATACACAATCAGGTAAAAGCACACGTGCATAATGCTCACTTGCCTATCACCATCACACATATAGCAAAGCACAAAACTTCCGTCTACACCTCCACATCATTCGTATTTCATTTGTACCTAACGTACCCGTGTACCTTATGCACATGTAATTAATCTCGAGGTGATAGGTTTATTGATTCCATTACTGTCTTCTTACATATCAAATATTAATTTCAGATTAATAATGCGTAGGATAACTTACATGTTAATCAAGGATTGTACGTGAGCGGGAGCATCAGTGTTTGTGCGTGCTGTATATGTGAGTCCGTTTGAGTGTTTGCGTATAATTTTAAGGGAATTTTATGAAGCTAGCGAATGTACCAATGTAGAAATTGCTATAAATATTTGTTAGAAAAACAAAGAAAGGTAAGAATAATTATATTGTGGAAGAGACAAAGAAGGAATGAAATATTCATATAGAAACAAATGGTAGAAAAATGTTTACATGATGTAGAGAAGAAGAAAGTGAGTCAAACGGAAAGGCAGATAGAGAGATAGAGTAATACTGATAGAGTGAGGTAAAAGAAAGAAAAACAAAGGCAATATTTTGGTGATAGCAAAGAAATCAATGAGTTAATTAGTATTGTTTCGCAATATCAATGCCAAATTCAATTATTCTAATATGCACGTCCACAAGAAAGGCTGCAATATAAAGATGTCGTAAAAATATGCATGTTACATACATACGTTCATACGTACACACAGACATACACACAGACACGCGCGCACACACATACATAATACGGGGGTTTAGTTCACTGGTGATCTAAACGAATAGATACGGTGGGTATTAGTTGATGAGACGGAAGTTATGGATCCATTTTATGTTTCCGATTTAGCACATGTATATTCGCGAAAGAGGACAACAAACGCAAAAGCATAGCAAGCATCTTAATACTTGTTACAAATATATATATATATATATATATCGGGATCTTTCCTTCTCCTTGTTTCCGACGAAGAGCTCCGCTCGAAACGTTAAACCCTCCTTCCCTTCTTTCCTGAGCGTCAAATAATACTTTAATAGTTCCACGTCCTCGCGTTGCTGTGTTTTTTTCTGTGTTTTCTTGTTTGGATTAACTATATATATATATATATATATATATATATATATATATATATATATATAAGCAAAACATTCAAACACTGAGATTTGAAACCAGATGTCACTACTCTTTACATCATCTGTGGGGATAATGTTTAAAATTGATGATATCACTCGCAGTGACGTAGGTGAATCGCATGTGCAATAGCATTATATAGCTATAAATCATAAATTTGCACGAAGCGTAATGATGCTTAACAAGCATCCACCTGCTAGAAATTAGAACTAAAATCTTAAATTAATCCACCGTACCACACCAAGGTAACAGAGAAAAACAGTATACGAGGGAAAGAGAAAGGATTCAAACATTTAACAGCACAAAATAAAAATATCATGCAATTAGGGATATCCACAAACCAGGTTTCGGCTTTTGGGTATTTAAACACTGGGCCTCATCAGTGTGGCCTAATAATCCATAACTGTCACGTTAAACCCTGACAGTGCGACTGGTTTTGTTTAGCACTCAAAAGAGAGCACATGGTGCATAAAAATTTATAAGCAACACATTCAAACAATGAGATTTGAAATCAGATGTCACCACTGTTCATATCATCTGTGGATAAATTTTAAAATTGATGATATCATCAACAGTGACATAGGTGGAAAGCAGGCGCAATAGCATTACATAGCTATGAATTATAAATTTGCACGATATATATATATATATATGTATATATATATATATGCATACACACACACACAGACACATATGCTGCAACTGCCTTGCTTCTGATTAGAAATCATAAATTGCCTTCTTTTCATAGAGTATCTGTTTTTGTTCACTCTCGATGAAGACAATAAATATAAATACAAATTTAAATCAGTACAGATATTTTACAATAAAAAAAGGATTTTACCTGCTCGTCAAATTCTGAAAATGTAAAGGATGTAACAAACATTACATAGGTCTAACAAAACTTAGTATTAGTAATAAACTTTCTATCCCTGGACAACAAATACGAGACCCCAGTACGAGACAGATACCACTTAGTAGATAGATAGCCACTTGTGCAAAAAACATAAGTCTCCCAAGTTCCAGGTCTTTTCACTCTACGTTTGTTTCGACAAACTACATTCACAAACAACTAATCACATACCATCTTATTCTACTACTTGACATGCTAAATTTATACGGCTAACAATCTAAACTTGGGACACACTCATGACTGCTAACTAACAGATTCTACATGTACATAAGTGTTAAATATTTAGAAAAAAAGATATTTAATAGCTAAATTTGATGCCTGCATGCATAGACACAAACCATAACCATTCAATCCCTAACCTACATAGAAATAATTCCTGGCCAGTTTACCACTCGACAGATTAAATTTAAAGAACCTTGTTGTAGGACTGTCACTAGATGTGTTCATTCAACTGTGCCAGCCTTGATTGTCGGTGAAGAAAACCTAGTCATATATTAATGCACGGGGAACATACAAAAATTTCTAAGATTGCTACCAATCACGACAGCTTCCTCTACTACATTTCACAGATAAAATGCAGATAGCCTTGATTGCTAGAGATTGTCACTAGACATCTTCACTCAACCGTGACAACTTTAACTAACGGCGACAAACATAGTGACACATAAGATTAAAGGACGGATGTAGCGGGGATCTTGCAAAAATTTCTAAACCTGATCACGTGATCATCCTCGACTAATCAAAGCGTATTCAAAGCAGATATTAATTTGAGACATGTTCTACCTATAAAAACAAGATGGTTTTTGAATACCAATCAGAAGCATAACTCCACATCTTTCTGTCTCAAATTTTGAAGACTAGAAAAATCTGTTAAGTCTTAAGAAATTTTAAGATAGAAAATCTAAACAAATCCCAGTGCATTTTGAACTTCTTTTTTCTGCATGATATGTATATCAAGCAGAACAGGGTTAACAGTAACTTCGAAGTTTGACATTGTATATATTCTTTCATTTGCTTCAGTCATTCGACTCTGACCATAGTGAAGCACCGGCTTTAGTCGAAGAAATCAACATCAGAAATTATTCTTTGTAAGCCAAGTATTTATTCTATGGTTCATTTTTGCCAAACCGATGAGGACGGGGGCGTAAACACACCATCATCGGTTGACAACCGAAGGTGGAGGGGACAAACACAGACATACAAATACATACATACATATGGCTTCTTTCAGTTTCCGTCTACCAAATACCCGCAAAAGGCTTTGGTCGGATCGAGGCTATAGTAGAAGACACATGCCCAAGTTGCTACGCAGTAGGACTGAACCCGGAACCATTTGGTTGGGAAACAAGCTTCTTACCACATAGCTACGCCTGCGTCACATCTATGTGTGTATGTGATTGTGTGTGTGCACAAACGTATTTGTATACGAATCGTGTATAAATCCTAAAAGTGTAGACGTTGTCATAAAAATTCTTACATATTTATGAGGTGTGAAGCTGTAAGTGTGATTTACAAACCAAAGAATCTGTCAAATATTTTGGTCTATAAACCTACATAAATACATATAGTGGTATTCTACTATAGCCCAAGGCTGACCACAACCTTTCAAGTGAATACTTAAATGTGCACCATGTATACATATACATACGTAGATACATACACACTCATATATATATATATATATATATATATATATATATATAGGATCCAGTCCAGGTGACAACGTAGGTGAGTTAGGTACAAAAAATTCAGGGTGAATAATTGACAACTGTAAGCACCTGTATATGCCAGCTAGTGGTATAGGTGATAGAATATATGTATGAAAAGAAAAACAGGAAACAAAGGATTGTGCGGTACATATGTTTCTGGCTTTATTGAACTATTTATATCAATGCATAATTGATATAAAATGTAGGTCAACAGCCTTCTTCAGCCGCGTACAATTACCACACGAAAGACATGTATTACATTATAGCAGGTTTGAGAAAAAGTTTGGGAAGAAAACGAGTTTCATTGGGAAGGTAAATCCACATAGGCGTATATGGCATTGCGAGACACCAAAACAAAACGTCCATACCGTTTTTACACTTGATAAGGAATGAAGGGGTTGGATGTTGAGAGAAAGAGGAAAGGAGTGGAAGGAGGTGAATCTTTAATGAAATTTGTATCACAAAGAGGAAAAAAATATATGTATAAATTTAAACATGATTATACAGGATAAGTAAGTACAAAATATAATAAAAAAAGTAAAGATGTAAAAAAATAAGTATATAAAGCTACAAAGGATGTCATGTATAGGGTCATGCATTCTAGAAATGTATTGTGAAAGTGTAGAAGGTACAAAACCTAAAGGGTAAGGAGTAAAATAAAAAGTAAAAAATAACAAGGAAATAAAAGTAAAGAAGCGAAAAATAAAGACGAAAAAAATAAAAGGATAAAAGGATAAAAAAAGGATAAAAAAATAAAAAGTGAACATAAAGATAAAGTGAGATAAAAATAAAGAGATACAGAAACATACATGGCGGTTAGAGATGATGGTTTAGGATTTTGATGTCTTGGTGAGTGTCGTAAATTAAATTTTAATCATCTGGGGAGCGGTATGGTAGTGGGCGAATGGTCACATACCCACATATGCACACTCATATCTTATTCTCTTACACTCTCCTGTCTTAGAAAGAACTTTTTCTTCACTCATAACCTTTCAGTCATTTCAAAATGCAACCGCGTGTGTATCGTTGGCGATTTTCTTCCTCCGCCTTCCCTTCCTTTAGACTTACCTGTATTTCTGAATAAGAGCTTTACTGCAAACGTTAAATCCTCTTTTCCTGAGCATCTGATAATACAGTAATTGTACTACGTCCTCGCGTTGTTTTTTCTTGCTTGATCTTCCTTGTTTGGATTCGAAATTGCGAGGATAATATGGTTCTTGACTGAAGATAGAAAACTTCAAATGACCCGTCCTTGTTTTTTTTTGTATCGTCTATCTGGATTTTTTGTTGTCCCCTTTTTGTATCACCTAGTTGTCCGGATGTTTTGCGTTCTAGTCCATTTTGTATTATATACATATATATATATAATATATATATATATATATATATATATACACATACATACATGCATATATACATACATAAAAAATACATACATACATACATACATACATACATACATATATAAATACATATATATATATATATATGTCCAGTTCCTTGGTTTTGTGTTTATGTTTTCGTTACTCATTGTGTTCGACGTTTTTTGGGGTGTCCTGTACCCATATATACATGTATACATACATGTAGAGGTAGGTACGTACATATATGTATGTATATATGCATATATTTTATTTATTTATTTATATATATATATATATATTATATATATATATACATATATATATATATATATATTATATATATATATATATATATATATATATATATATATATATATATATATATATGTAATATATACGAAGGCCTTCTTTCAGTTTCTGTCTACGAAATCCACTCACAAGCCTTTGGTCGCATCGAGGTTATTGTAGAAGACACGGGGCCAAGGTGCCACGCAGTGGGAAGGAACGCAGCGCCATGTGGGTGGGAAGCGAGATTCATACCACACAGCCACGCATTAAAATATATGTATTATGCATTAAAATATATATACGAAGCTGAAACCTAAAATGACGTTAGAGCACGCTCGATGATATATATTTTGATTACTTTTTAATATCATTCACTAATAGGCGCAGGAGTGGATGTGTGGTAAGTATGTGTGTGTGTTTGTTCCCCTAGCATTGCTTGACAACCGATGCTGGTGCGTTTACGTCCCTGTCACTTAGCTGTTCGGCAAAAAGAGACCGATAGAATAAGTACTGGGCTTACAAAAAGAATAAGTCCCGGGGTCGAGTTGCTCGACTAAAGGCGGTGCTCCAGCATGGCCGCAGTCAAATGACTGAAACAAGTAAAAGAGTAAAGAGTAAAGAGTAATGCTTTTCATTTTCGCTGTATGATCCATTGCAGACAATGTCCGTTATTTTTAAAAAACTGTTAAATACGAAGTCCGTTTTAAACGGTGTCCTTGAAACAGAGTTTAATGCAATTGTGAGATATTCGAAATTCAACAAGGATTTGTCGCGAAATGTTCTTTAAATTTATACCATCTATTAGTATTTATGAGAAAAATAATTCCTGAAAATTTCAGCTCCATAGCTCTTATCAGTGAGATTTTATGGCCATTTAATATTCTAGGAAATTTCCGAAATTCTCAAAATATTAAATTTCTTTCCTATTTATGGGCCCATCATTCCAAATAGGTTTGATGCTATACCTTGGAAAGTGCGTTTCTTTAATCCACACTCTCTCAATTTGTTTATATTCGAAAGATCAATTCTTTCAACTCAGACACTTTAGCAAAAATGCCAACCACGTTCCAGCTATGCATTGGTCTTCAGAAAAGACATAAGACTTAATGCTCATACCTAGCTGAAATGCCTACGTTTGCTCTAGCTTAGTAGATTATAAACCTACGTAGCCATAGTAGACCCGTGGTTAAACTCGACGACAACAACAATAACAAAAACCAACAGCCAAAATACCAAGAACAAAAAGACATAGGGCACAATCATTTATTCCCATTATAAATACTCAATTTGATGTAGATACGGAAACTGGAAGGCAATATAGCATCAATTACATGCATCTTTATAATGGATCGCTTTCTTTTCATAGTTATGATATAGTTACAAGATATTCCAGTAAGACATTAGAAACATTGATTAAATCTTTACTGTAAAGCAAGACGACATATCGCTTATATTCATTACGTTTAGGCATTGTTCTCGCTTAGTTTCTGTCCAGTAGATGCCTTACCATGAATAATCACTGGCTATAAATACACACATGCATACACACACATACACATATAAAAACATACATACATACACGTATATTTATGTGTATATATGTATGTATACATGTATAAATGTATGCATATACGTATATGCCTTTCTGTGTATACAAATCTATATGCATATAAATGCATTTGCATATGCATTCACGCCTTTTGTATGTGCATGCCTATCTGTATGCGTAATGTTTGCGTACGATTGAATCTGTGTGTGTGTGAACTGAAATTCTACAGAATTTTGAATCTCGATTGACGTCACTGTTCGATTAAATCTATTATAGTTTGCGGACAGTGATCAGTATGACAACAGGAAGTTGGTAATTTACGGGGGTGGTATGTATTCGGTGCTCCAGGTTGTCTTCTATTGAAATTCATCAATAAGAATTAATAGCCACATTCAATTTAAATTATTGCATCTTTACAACGGAAATGTTCTTTTCAACCTCCACAATAGCCTATTCAAAGCTGAGTCTGCCTGTCGCTACTTGGAGCTTCGCGTTCGAGTTCGCCAGGTGACTCTTAATGTTGCACACTACTTCATGAATAAACTACTTGTTTTCGCTTAATTTCCTTCATACTAGAGCGGCGATGTTACTGTTCTGCAATTGTATGATTGTATATGCACGCGAAATATATACATCAATATATACGCATGCACACACGCACACGCACACATACACACATATATATTTAGATACGTATGTATACGTATATATATATTTTTATATATATGTATACATACATATGCATATATACACAGACACACCACACACACAAACGTATACTTGGATAAATGCGCGTGCAAATATATATATGTATGTATATACATGTGCATATATATATGTAAATTTTCTCAAAACAACTTGTCCGACCATCTCTTAGGCCTTCCCTTTCAGAAACACTGATTTAACCTAAATATGAGACATCAACAAAAGACGGATTTCGACTGATGTGCTTGCGCGTACAAGTGCACGTTCCCACGGCTTTATCGATCGTATTCTCACCTGGAATCGATTTTTGTAATTTATTTCAAGACTTATACACGCCCTGATACCGTCGGTATCTACATATCAAATCTGAGGCAATCGTATGGAGGATGCCCAAGATCCTAGAAGACACACGCACTGACAGACAGAACAGATTTTATATACTATATATATACATGTATATATATATATATATATATATTTGTGTGTGTGTGTGTGTGTGTGTGTGTGTAATAGGCTTCCAAACTGTGTCCGTGTAGCAAATTCACTCGTAAGGCATCGGTTGGCCTCGGGCTATAGCTGAAATTACTTGCTCGAGTTCCAGCACCGTGAGACTGAACCGGAAACCATGTGGCTGCAAAAGCAAGCTTCTTAACCATCCAGCCATACCAATGATGCCAACTTTCTGATTAAAAATAATTTAATGCTTATAACTATTTCTGTGGGTTAAGAATGAACAACTATATTATTTTCACGGTGTTATATTTCTAAGCTTAGAATCGTATCACATACCCAACTAACCTTAATCATGAAACTGTCTTTGATATAATGTTCTGTGTATGGTCCTGTCAGATTTGATCAATGGAAATATTAATCAAACAGAAGTGTAAAATAATTAACTATACACGCTTTCCTGTATGGATTTACGAATTCAGCGAAACGGTCTTAATTGTAAAATTGAATAATACTATTCTGGGATGTAGATTTTTGACAGTGAGTCCATTCTCAGATCAATACCTATTTATTTTCAGAAGACTGTTATATGACCCAAATCGATCCGAAAAACGGCTGAGACAGAAAGTAGAAATAGTATATTATAGTATTATAGAATGATTGTCGTTGCCAAAATATTTCAATATTGATTTTAATTGAACAGACGAGACGATGTGTTAACAGAACCAGAAGCGCATTGGAACTAAATAGTTTTATAGTACACGCCAATAAAGCTGTTACAAACCACTTTCGATTGATCTTCTAGAATTAATAGCGAGATCTTTTAAGGAAACGCTGTATAAATTAATTTTAAATATATAATATACCTTAAAAATATGTGAATGCTGGTCACAACATCCTACGTTATACATTCACAGCACTCATAAACCACTTCATAAAATCAAACTGATGAGAATAAAAAAACTACGTAGACATATGAAGATCAAAGGTTTTTACCACTGCGAAATTCAGCCACCCTCAGTCCTTGTTAATACAAACCAATCTCACACAAAAAAACACTCCTAGGCATTTATATAGAAACCCAGTACACGGAAGCAGCACTATACTAAAGCATGTTACTGCTACTCAACCAAGACGAACATAAAACTTACACAGAACTATTGAAAGAGCGTCAGTATTTCCATTTAAAAATACTGATCTCGAATATATAGTATCAGGTCTAAACAAGCACAACAACGACGACCATATCAAGAGCAACCACAACAACAACATTGTAATCATCATCAACAACAATATTACACGAGTTGATACTATTATAAGACTCTAAATGGAGACTTGTATTTCATTCTTACATTGTTCAGGGGTTCACGTATGAATCGTAAGATGACGAAATTGTAGGGTGACCGTCTCTGCTACTGTAATAGAGTTGGATTTCAAAACCTCCTGCAGACATTTCTCTCTGAATATTTTACTGTGTATAACATTTAAAATAACGTGAATATATTTCAGAACAGCTGGTATTGTTCCATAGGAAGGATTAACAACAAGTTCATGTGAAGCTTTATCTCACTTTTGCTTCACATCAAAACACGTCAACTAAAGAAAACAAACCACGTGTCTTCACGCTGTCTGAAACATCGATATTTGTCATTTATCAAATGTATCGATTTTGTTCTCTCTTGGAACAAAGGGAGAAAATATTTAGATCTTGCAATCTAAAAATAAAAAAATAAAATGTGTTGCGTCGCTTCAAGCTAGGCTTGATTGATTCAATATATAATGGAAACCATTCCTGCCATGCCTATCCAATCTTTTATATATTTACAAATACATTCGACAGTGTGTTCCGTTACCGTCAGAATTTTTTTTTAGAAACAAATTGTTTATGAGAAAGATTTGCTGCTATTTCTAGCATTTAGAGCAACCTACAATCAAAACCATTAGTTGGCTTCTAAGGTTTCAACAGGAAATTTTGTTAATTTCACAGTTTTTGATTTGAATGCAACATTAAGAAGTATATTGATGATTTATGCATTCAAACAACGTTTACGATATTTAACATGGAGAATTATAGCGATCGTAGAGAAGGTGCGTGGCTTAGTTTATTCGGCTCATGGTCGTAAGTTCAGGACTCGAGTCCCGGACCGGGCTATGGGTTGTGTCCTTGATCAAGACATTTTATTTCACGTTGCCCGAGTCATTCAGCTGGGAGAAATATATTTTACCTGCAATTCAAAGGGCCAACCTAATCACATTCTGTGTTACGCTGAATCTCCATGAGAACTATGTAAAGGTTCTATATTATATAGTGAGGGCGTCAATTCAGTTGAATCGCAGATATATAAGCGGTTTGTATTTCAGAAACTTTGTGCTTCTTGTTATTATTTCACAAACAAAGGCGGTGACCTGGCAGAATCGTTAGCACAGCGGGATAAATGCTTAGCCATATTTCCTCTACCGCTACGTACTAAGTTCAAATTCTGCCGAGGTCGTCTTTGCCTTTCATCCTTTCGGGGTCGATAAATTAAGTACCAGTGAATCACCGGGGCCGATGTAATCGACTAGTCCCTGCGCCCAAAATTTGTGCTTAAATTAGAAAGGATTATTTAACATACAAGCGCACAGAGAAGGTC
>NC_043009.1:53990073-53997573 GCF_006345805.1 Octopus sinensis | reverse complement strand
TGATATCTTGATATAAGGTCACCATACCGTACACATATAGTTGTGATGCATGTGTCTGGCGTACCCTTATCAGACGGGTATACATGCATGCAAGCATACATGCACACATACATACGTACATTCATACATACATACATTCATACATACATACATACATACATACATACATACATACACATACATACATACATACATTCATACATGCATGCATACATACATACATACATACATACATACATACATACATACACATATATATATATATATATATATATATATATATATACTAATATAGGATAACATGTTTTTCACAAAAAATTTCATCAAAAGTGGCAGCATATTAAAATAACTCTAAAGTTTAAATTATAAGCAAGGGCAAAAGAAAAATTATTTCGATGCCAATATCCTGAGAACAGACTTTAAATCGTCAATTTCCACATTTGTAATATACATTCACTATAGATACACGTCGTGCTGAAATCGAGGAAAGCTAGCCAACAGAATTTTTTTTAAAGTTCGTTATTTCTATATTGAAACAATTTCGTGATTAATTTTTGTTGTGCCCTTGTTTGTAAGTTGTTTATATATATATATATATAATACACACAGGCACAAGGTATGTGTTTTATCATTTCGCGGGCAGACTGCGATTATAGGCGTAGGAGAGTATATTCTCATCAATTCACCGCGTGTTAAAACACTAAGAAGCTATAGACAAACGCGATAACTCTCATCAAGTCCTGTTTCAGGAGCGATAGACATCGATGTTTCGACATGCTTGTGACTTGTTAATGCCGCGTAATCGAAATGAAGCCAGGTGCAAGCGAAATCGCTGTCTATGACTGTATGCAAAATGATGTAAGAAGCATCTACTGGTATCTTCCCAACGTTTCTTATATATTTATGTCTCTATTCAATTCTTCGCCCATTTGATAACCAGTGTTTTTTTCACGTCTCTGTAATTTAGCGGTTCAGCAAAAGACAGAGGTAGAATATTTATCAAACTTAAAATCAGAATATGTAGTGAGATGACTTGTTCTACAAAACAGCCAGAGATGTCCCTGCAAGGTTGTTGTCCAGTGACTAAAACTTGTAAAAATAAAACGGAAAGTACAAGCGAAACACCAATACTATAAAGTCCACTACATTACGCCTAAAACACCCAATAATAACTACCAGGTTACAAATCTCATACATAAAGGTTTGGGAAACAATACTTTGAAAGTGGTGTTGTGAAATGTCGACCCAAAGACACAAATAAAAGGGGATGTTGTCGCCTGGGAGGAATTTCATCATACGCTTGCTCAAAGTGGGACGAGAGAGGGATAGAGTCTAAACTGGCTAAACAACAACAACGACAACAACAACAACAACAACTACTACTACTACTACTAGTTGTGTTTCTCTGAATGCAGCATCCAGCCATTCAACCATTCAACCATCCATCCTTCCTTTCTTTCTTCCTTGCTCCCTACCTTCATTCTTTCATTTCTTCCTTTCTTTCTTCCTTCCATCCATTCATTCTCACCTTGATCCTTCCTTCCTTCCTTCCTCCCTCCATCTTTCCACCATTAACGGAATCACCGAAAAATGTCCATGGATTTGCCCTTCATCTTCAGAAACAATAAAAGCCTACAACAACAAGAACATCAACAAATATACTTGCTGCTAAATAACATACTGAACTTTTACTGATCAGGGGAAAGTGTGCGGCCCCGTACCAAAGGTTCCACGGCATTGTGTAATATCCGAGTATTGCATCCAAATTGCCCCAGTATTCTTTGTTTTCCATTTTCCATTCAATACCTGCCGGATCGATAAAATAGATTACTAAACATGCACAAGGTCGATTCAATTGGTTATATTTCTCATGTGCCAATATTTCTGATCGATATTCTATCGATCGTACTGGAAACATTGTTGTATGTCAACAATTTTTCTGTTCAGTTTCGCTTCTATATTGGAAAGATTCGTGTATTAAATCAGACATGCGCACAAGCAGACACACATACGCACACACATGCATACACAGATACACAGAGGCGCGCGCACACACACAGGAACCCACACATACACCCACACATATATTTGTATACATACATCCATACTTCTACACATGCACACATATACGCATATGAATACATCTTTGAAGACTCATATGCCGGTACATATATACAGGCATACATACACACATACATACATACATACATACACATATATATATACATACATACATTCAGACATGTATATGTATACATACATTCATACAAACATTCATACATGCATGCATACACGCATACATACATGCATCATACATGCATTCATGCATGCATGCTTCCATGCATACATACATGGATACATACATGCGTACATGCACACGTACACATCTATATTGCAGACCAAAATATAAACTTGCACACACGAGCACTTACACATATACACACATACAACAACACATACGTACTCACACGCCCCTCACACGGACACTCACATACATGCAGATAAACCCATAGGCATAATGTAAATACAAGCACATGGGCATACACGTGTGTGTGATGGGGTTAGGGTGTGTATTAATTAACATATTTCAGTAATTAGTACTGAAAATCGTTAAATATTAAATCGAAGGGGCATTCTTTGTGAGAAGATCTAGCATTCTCTATCATTTGTTTTGCTTAAGAAATATTTTTTGAAGCATATTCTTAATGGTATTTCATAGCTTTTTTTCACTGTTAATGACGTGTCATAACATTATACTACTAATGACATGTCATAAAATGAATATTTCTAATAACTATATATAAATTAGATCGCTAATGCCGTACCTTTTCATGTGTATCGTTCATAGTGTGTTGCAACTTCTGAATTGTTAATGATGTGTCATAACATGGATATTCGTAATAGCAAGTCATAGCGAGTGTATTGATAATAATAGGTCATATATAAATTACTTAAGACGTCGTAACATGATTCATGCTGATAACATGTCATATATGTACCGTAAATTGTATGTCATATGTGTATTCCCAATAGTATGTCACATAAGATATCTTACGACGTACATGTACTTCAAACTTTGGCAGAAGGCCAGCAAATATTCGGGGAAGGGGTTGAGTCGATTATATGAACCCTGGTGCTCAACTGGTACTTCTTTTATCGACCCTGGAAAGATAACGGAATTTAAATTGAGAACGTAAAGACGGGCGAAATGTCCCTAGGTATTTTGCCCGTTGTGATAACGATCCTGTCAGCTCGCCACCTTACTTACCTCTATTATTAAAAATATAATCTTACGATACTCTCTTTTATTCTTTTTCTTGTTTCAGTCATTTGACTGCGGCCATGCTAGAGCACCACCTTTAATCGAGCAACTCGACTCCGGGACTTATTCTTTTGTAAGCCCAGTACTTATTCTATCGGTCTCTTTTGCCGAACCGCTAAGTAACGGGGACATAAACACACCAGCATCGGTTGTCAAGCAATGCTAGGGGGACAAACGCAGACACACACACACATATATATATATATACACATATATGACGAGCTTCTTTCAGTTTCCGTCTACCAAATCCAATCACAAGGCTTTGGTCGGCCCGAGGCTATAGTAGAAGATACTTGCCCAAGGTGCCACGCAGTGGGACTGAACCCGGAACCATGTGATTTGTAAACAAGCTACTTACCACACAGCCATAATTCATCACCCTTCATATGAACAATGTCGAAAAAATTTACCTGATCGTCATATATCACAGAATATATTCCCATTAATAAAATGTATTTTAATTTATCGATTCAAGACAGAATCGTTAGCACGTCGGAGAAAACATCTTCCGGCACCGTATAATCCAAGTTCAAATTCCGCCGAGATCGACTTCGCTTTACATTCTTTCGGGGTCGATTAAATAATTACCACTCATGTACGAGAGGCGAGTATTCGGCATGCCCCTCCCCTCAAAATCTTAACCATTATCATTAAAAAAATCATCAAAGACGATACGAACACGTACAAAAATAATAATAATAATATGAACAACAGCAATGCCATGAACATTAAATTAACACCACTCTATCACTCCTCCCACAACCAATTCCAATTACAATCACTTTCATAATTGCTATAAATTCTCTCTTTCTACTCCCACCTCCACCCACTCCTCTTGCCAATATCTTAAATCAAACCATTCTATCCGCGCCATCACAAATTCGAACCCTAAACTCATTAATATTAGTACCACCACCACCATCTATATCACTATCATCACAATCGCATCTAGCAGTAGTAGCACCGCCACCACCACCAGCAACAGCACCACCAGCACCAGCACCATCAGCAGTAGCCCCCACCACCACCACCATATTAATCTCTGAACTACCAATTCTTCATTCTCAGAATCTGAATTTCGAAATCAGAACCACCACCATAAACACCTCCATCACCACGATTTCCTCTAGTACCACGACCACCACGACCACGACCACGACCACGACCACCACGACCACGACCACCACGACCACCACCACCACCACCAAAAACAACAACAACAACAACAACAACACCAAACAACAACAACAACAACACCTGCAGCAGCAGCAAGAACACTTGTTACGAAAACTGTGGATTTTCCAATGATCAGTAGTGTGTTGCTTGATCAAATTAATGCCAAATTTCAAAATTATAGGTAAAATAAAAAAAGATAGATTGATAGATAGATAGATAGAAATGTGCAAGAGTGTGTGATTAATAGATATAACGAGCCCCAAGTCTAACTGATATTTACTGATGTGGGATTTGAGATATGGGACCTAGACCGAATGCTTCAAGTCAAGCTGGTCAACATCATGACGATTTCTGCAAATATTAATATTTTTTCATTCTTTTACATGTTTCTGACCTTGGACTACGGTCATGCCGGAGCACCGCATTTCCTTAAAAATTTTGTCAGAAGCCACCAACTTTCAGTGGATGTGGAATGTCGGTTACATCTAACCCAGTACATGAATGGTACTTATTTTATCGACACTGAAAGAATGTAAGGCAAAGTCGACCTCAGCGGAATTTGAATTCAGAACTTACAGAGTCGGAAGGTATAACGCAAAGAATTTTGTCCGACTCGTTAACGGTATATTAATATTCGATTTCCCTATAGGAACAAGGCTTGAAAAATTTTGTGGGAGGGGCTAGTCTATAACAAAAATTCTGGTACTTAATTGGTATGTATTTTATCGACCCCAAAATGAATGTAAGGCATAGCACGTCTTGGTAGCATTTGAACTTAGAGCACAAAATCAGAAGAAATGCCGCTAAGCATTTTGTCCAACGCGGTAACGAATCTGACAGCATTCGACCTCGAATCGGTGCTTTGATATCGAAATCACATCCCCTAAAACTGATTAGATTAAATAAATAAATATCAAACATCTTAAAAACTAAATAATAAATACATAATAAATAAACATATAAATAAACCGCCCAGCAATCAGTAGATTTTTTTCTCTCCTCTAAATCAAACACACATCGCAAACAAACAAAAAAAATTAGCATAAGGAGAAACAAATGAAGCCATGCAGCAATAAAAAAAAGAACAAAAACCTGTACTTCACTATCTAAATCGACAAACAAAAAGAGAATACATGAATAAAAATTCAAATATACCGAAGCATGTGTCAATAACAATAAATAAATAACTAAATAAATAAATAAATAAATAAATTGAATCAAAGTTTGCAGAACAACAAAAACAAGAAAATGTATAATTGTTGGGAGAAGAAGAAAAGTGAAAGTAACAACAGAGACAAAAAAAAATAAAAGAAATAAGAAAACAGTCGCGGAAACAATAACAACAACAGGAACAACAACAACAACAACATAATAACGAGAACAACATCAATGTTATACAAAATAAAATAAAAAATGTAAAGAATTCAACAGTAGTAGAAAAGAAATATAGTAGAAAGAAAATTAAGAAGCTTTAGTATAAGCGAAATACTTTGTAAAGAATATTGGCAAGAGTTAATTAGGCATCAATCTTGAAGAATAACAGAAGAGAAATAAGATGGTATAATATGTGGGCGAAGAAAACGAAACAGAAGCGAAGAATGCTTTTTAATGGTTGTGGCTAATTTTCCAGTCAAACGCAATTTAGCAAAACAGTACTTTCCTTGGAAGCATTTACTAAGTTGTTCATTTGAACATCGAAATAAGGTAGCTTCTTCTCTGTTCATATCATACCCACCTTCTTTTCAAAACAAATAAGCTAAAAAAAAACCCCCAAAAAAACGGGAAGGTTATAAAGGTAGGCTCGTTTTAAAATCATGTGATTTCAGGTTCAGTACTTTTGCACAGCACCTCGGGTGAAAGTCTCCAGCTGCAGCCTCGGGTCAGCCAATATCTGATGGTGAATTTGGCAGACGGGATGTATCTATTACGTATGTATGTATGTATGTATGTATGTATTATATATATATATATACTTTATATAATTAGGGTTCAGCAAAAAAATTTACTTTACCACACACCGAACTTTTAGAAATAGCAACCAAAGAATTTAGCTATTTCCTCTACAATAAGAAGAGTCTCCCAGACAATGTATACTCAAAAACAATTCACGTAGGCATAGAGGGAAAAATAACGAAACATCACTGGTACATCGATTACTTGAGAACGCCGTTTCTGGGTTAGTTAGAGATAGAGATGCTAGAAATAATACCTATATCAACATTCCTGTCATCATCCCAAGATTTCGTTGAGTTTAAATTTGAGAGCACTAAAAATCGAACATGCCCGTCTGCTTTGAGTAATCCCAGACGAACCACCTTCGACCACCAGTACTAACGAATTCAAAACGTACGAATTAGGCTTTGCATCCTCCCTTGTCCACCCACGTGAGTTATAGAGCAACAAATTCCTACAGAAGGATCTGTAGTTTATTATCAGGGTGATATATATGTATATATATATATATATATATAGAAATTCGGGGTGAGTACTTGATAATTATAAGCACCTGTGTATACCGTTTGGTGGTGTAGGTGGTGGAGTAAATTGATCAAAATAAAATAAAAACATGATGCGAAGGATTCAGCGGTACATATGTTTCGGGCCTTTATTAGACAGATTTATAACAATGCATAATGTATGTCTGTGGCCTTCTTCAGCCGCGCACAACAGCTTCCACAAGGACATGTGTTACATCAAAAGTTCTTGGTTGGGGATGCAAATCCTCTCATTCACGTACGACATAATGCGGCAGCAGCATAGAGTTGAAGCGTCCATCTCTTTCTTCTCTCAATGTAGAATGAGGAAAATTGGATGTTGAGGTAATGTAAATAAATAAATACATATATAGAGGTGAAGATGGAGGGGCGAGAGTTCGGGACGAGGGATAAAAAATGTATAAAAAGTGTAAGTATAGAATAATATAAAAATGTAGAGGATAAAGGGTTGTAAGGAGATGTAAAGGGGGTATAAAGAAATATAAAGTAAAAATAGAAATAGAAATA
>NC_043009.1:53967573-53980073 GCF_006345805.1 Octopus sinensis | reverse complement strand
GTAGAAATTATATGTGAATATTTTCAATTGGCTTTCATTCAATGTTGTTGACATTCCTAATGAGCTTTTGGATAATGCATAGTTTAAAGTAACACACACACACAGACACACACACACACACAAGTTTGAGGATACGAATACTTGGCGGAGCCCTCAGTCAGTTAATACTTAGCATCACCTCATACTATATAGATTTTGTACGAATTTTCGTATATTTTTCGTTCTACCCTCTCAAACACATTTTACTTCCATCGCATCAGACGTAATAAAATATGAAACAATAAATACAGCCAGCACAGCTTAGCGGCATTTCGTCCGTTCTAAGTTCAAATTCCATCGGCGTCGGCTTTGCTTTCATCCTTTCGGGGTCGATAAAAATTTATCCACCTGAGCACTGAATCCGATGTAACCGTCTTACTCATCCCTCGAAATTTCTGGCAATATCATAGCAATTCAAACTCACTTGTATGTGACAGCTTCGGTTTTCTCCTTCCAAAATATTTCACTTTGTACTTTGTAAACAGGACGAACTAAAATATTTAACCAATTAAAATGATTATCCTCATTTCTCGAATAACTAATAAGTATTTATTTAGCCATAATATAGAGAAAATCACTTAATATTTCGTTGGTCAACGGTGCCAATTATCCATACTATTTTAGGCCTGGAAATGGTGGAATAATCGATTAAATCAAACACAGAACTGCACTGTTAGTCATTTTATCGTCCGGATATTATGTGGCTTATTCAAATTCAATTTACTGTTACTTCATACAATCGTTTGTTCTTGAGTCTGACTAAGAATTCAATAACTTTTTAACAAAACCAGAATTTTACTCGGGGGTAAAATGAGAAAAATCATTTCTCAATTTTGTATTGTAACTGACATTAAATTAGCATTAAATTTCTTGAATGCGAGGATTATCAATAGTTCTTTATTACTAAAGCTGTGTAGATGCTGAAGGCTGTGTAACAATTATATGAGAAAATTGTGAATAGAAAAGACATTGCATTTTATATTGGATTAGCAGTCTTGTTAAATAGGTTGACTGCCATTGTAGTATTTAGGTTTGGTTTCGAATCTGTTCATAACAACGTGCCAACGTTGTCTTATATACACTGGAAGTGGGGGGGAAATAATATTAGTGAAATCTGGGCGTCCATATAAACATATTTATATTATTATGTATTATAATATTAGTATTATTACGTCTGTGTTTTTACTTTATTTTTCTCGAGTCCCAAGACATAAGGCCGGTTACCTGGAGTCCACAGCATGTACGTCACTGACATCTCAACATTTCCTCCGAACAGGAAGTCATTTCCTGGCATATTTCAAGACGGCGAATTTAAGAGGAGACAAGTCGATTACATCGACCTCGAACGAATGAAAGGCGTGAAAAGCGAAGTTTAAACCATAGGATTTGAACATAAAACGTAAAGTGCCGGACGAAATGCTGCCAAACATTTTATCCGACGTGCTAATGACTCTGCCAGCTCGCTGCCTTCATGGCTGAATTAGATAACATTATTTTGCAATGATTAGTCCGACAAAGTATCTAAGAACGTATATCGATTTTAGACAAGAGCAAAAGAGCCAGTGTTATTTAAGTTCGGTTTGAAATATTGGAACCAGTGTCTGAGATAAATGTGTGCTTAAAGGGGTACATAGTTGTTGCTGGTTGTAAGACAAAAAAGGTGTGGATTCGATGATATTTGGCAGCAATGAAGCTCCTGTTTACTTTGAGAATTCAGGTTTTAGTGAAACGTCTAATGTGGGAAGAAGCTGAGAGGATACATATGAAATAACATATGAAGAAGTAGACGTAATGTTAATACTTTGGACGAAACACCTATAAGGTGCGCTGAATGAGAATGTACCGTGTATCGTAATGGTAATTATATTTTAATTCAGTCTTCCGGTATTTATATATCATGAGAGTTCACTGAATATTGTGGTCCCTGGAATTTATAGAAGCTTCAAGATTTTTGATCAGTTCATTCGCACTACACCAATGAAAGGGAAATGCGTAATAGAAGTTTATTTATTCGCATGTAAAGCAATTTTAAATGTATACTTTAAGACACTTCAGGCGTGAACTCTTCACTAATAAAGAAGGTCTGATGTAGGTTCTGTGAACGAAATTGTCCACTTGTGACCCTGCTGAATGATGCTTTATAATGAAGGTTTATCGAATGTGAAGTGTGCTATTGGACGCATTAGAATTTGGCAATCAATATAACGAGAATAGGCACGGAAAGATATTACCAGGTTAAACAAACCACTATTACATTAGCTACAAAATAACATATGCTGCAGCCATGGTAGTGATTAAAGAAACTGGCTATTTACACATATTAGAATATCAAAGCCATCAAAAACAGCATGTAAAGCAAGTACAGAAAATGAGATTTCACTAAACGTAACGAAGTCAATAGGAAACAAAACAAGTAAACAGAAAAGAGAGATCAACACTATAGAATATAACATAACAATAAAACGTACCCGAAAATCAAAGAACATCTGAAAGGGAGATCATTGAAGAATCGGAATAAATTCGTGTTTATCTTTGTAGCGGCACAACAATTATTTCAATCAGACGATTTCGTCGCGGATTCGAAATGATTTCATTGAGAACTACGTTAGAAATGAATGCAGTAGAAATAGAAAGAAAAGCATAAGAAATCTGGGGAAGGAATCAAACAGACCAATGTTTTCAAAATAACAAACACAGCAACCGAACCATACTTGGAGGACATGCCAACAAAAGATCCAACTCTGACAAGGAAATAATGTTTAGAAAACATCAAAACACGATAATACTTCACACATCGAGTTGAAGTATTTAACAGATACACATAAGATAAAAAGCAAGAAATTTAATAAGATAATTCTGCACGTAACGAAACAGTTCACTGAGGTTCAAAGGGGCAGGGGAGAAATATTTTTATTAGCTAATGTTAAAGAATACGCAGACTATAAATTACATAAGCCAATATCGACCTTCCGAAAGCTTTTAAATCCTTAACTGTAATAATATCGAAGATAATAGATAAATCTTTAGAAATGAAAAATTATATCATTTTTTTATAGAATATCAAAAGTGAGTCATATCGTTAAAATGAGCGATCACTGATCCACAGAAGAATAACCAACGAGTGCAGAAAGAGAGAGAGAGAGAGATGAGAGAGATAGAGAGAGGGGAAAGAGAGAAAGAGAGAGAGAGAGGGAGAGAGAGAAAGAGAGAGACAGAAAGTATGGGTATGGGGAAAATAATCTGGTTACAGTATGGCCTGATTACAAAAAGCACTTGGCAGAGTATCCTGAGGAGGATCCTAGAAATATTACCTATAAGTAATAAGGTATCAATGATGAGATACGCTATACATGGCATGTGTATATAAAACAACAGACGAAGAAGGATTTATATATAAACTAAGAGTATCTTTAATGAAAGAGCTTTATTCCCAATGGACTCCCATTCGCCTTTCCTTTTCTGCATGGTGCTAAGACATTTTGCAAACTCTGTAAACGAAACTGAACTCAATTATAAATGCTACGAAAAGACAATCAACAACCTTTTATACGTTGACGACCACAAATTATTACCCTGAAGACAATCAACAACTAAAACATAATTACAGACAGTATGCGGCTTTATAAAAGGAACTCACATGAGACTGGGATTAGTAATGTGCACTAAGACGAACTTCGCGAGCGTAAAATTAATTTAAAATTCTAATATTTTGCTAAATAAAGAAACGGAGATAAGAGAATTACAACAAACAGACGTAAACATAATTAAGAATCAATGAACTCGTCATAGTATAACACTGAAACGAAAGAAAAATGAAAGAATGAATATTATAGACGCATTAATTTAATACTTCAAAGAAGTAAATGCAAAAAGAAAAAAAATATAGTGGTAAACATCAATGCAGTACAAATCCAGTAATAATCTATTGATATTATATACTCAATTGGACGCTAAATGAATTAGCAAAGCAAGACAGAAAAACAACATAAGATATTAGTATTCAGGTTACGCAAGGTCTCACACAGGCAGATTATATTTAACAGAGATACAAGGAAATAGGGGTCTTAATCACGAAAGAATTTGTCATGAAATATCTAATATAGAAATATAATACATAGTAAAAACAATGAAAACAAAAACTAATTCATATAGCAATTGAAAATGAACAAAACAAATAAAGAAAATCTGTTTTCTGCATTCAGTGAAGTCAAATATAAATTAAGGGCTTAAAAGGTCAGCCAATTCTGGAGCGACGTGAAAACCAATTGCAGAAAGTCTGAAACAGAACCTCAGCTAATGAATAGGACTACGTAATTCTTTCCAAATACTTACTAGTCGATTAGGTCAACACATGACTACTGAACTGTTACTTATTTTATTCGCGCAGAAAGGATGAAAGTTAAAGTCGACCTAGGTGGAATTTGAACTCATAACGTAAAGCCAGAAAATTGCAGCTGAGCATTTTTGTCTTTAAACACAATACATGAAAATTTAAACAAACAAAGTTAATAGAAGTAAGTCACAACACAGGTTAAGGAGCAGATCCCACGAAACTGATACTCAGTGATTCTTAGGGAAGTTGTAGGTTCGGAGCCTTCAGGCCAGAAATTAGAGTGCATGGGGGAGATAATGCCATTATTTGTGGCGGTCTAGAGATAATTGTCGGCCAGGAGATAAAATATGCACAATCATGGAGGCTATGACATGTTAAAAAAGCAGTTATAAGCACCGGAGTTCGACAGAGGAACAATGCATTAGGATTGTCTAGTCTACACAGATAGAGAACTCTAGGAGAACTAAACAAATATTTTTGTCAAGGTTCACCAGGAAAGTAAAATGCATCTTAAAGTATCAATTCCAATATGTGTTTATAAATCTCTGAGAAGCAATGGAGAAATAAATCAAATATTGTTATGAGCATAACTGGCAAAAAACCTCTCAATGACAAATACCCAAAGAGAGCTAATAATGCCGATGTTGATAACGCCCTTATCCATCAATGCTTAGTGTGTTATGGCTTAAAATCAGAAACAGAAGGGTTTATCATAGCAGCCCAAGATTAATACCTACCTACAAGGAACTACCAGGCTAACGTATTAAAGAACAGCAGTAGCACAACATGTCGTGTATATGAGCAACAAAACGAAACCATTGCTCAGGTTGTTTCTATGTGCAGTCTTCTTGCACCAACAGAATATCTCAACAGGCATGATAGAGCAGCACAATATATTCACTGGGTAATTTGCAAAAACCTGGATTTTATCATACTGGTATATTTCTTGGCGTCATATAAAATTTTGTGTATCCCGTTGTGATTAGCTGCGTTTATGAGTAAATCATTTTGCCTTAATATCAATTTTTTATAATTTCAAACTTATAAAATTTATTATCGTTATCTTATTTCTCGTAATTCAACACATTATTTTGTGATGATATGCACATTAATATTCTCTCATTTGAACCGCAGAACCTCTACTACAACATTCAATATTGAATAGATTATATAGAAAGACATATTTTTTTTTTTGCATTTCTAACACAACTAAATTTAAGAGTAAAAGTCATCTTTTGTCTAACTCAGGTATTAGAATTACATTTCACCCAGTAAATCTTGGTAACAATCCAATTGTCTCTCAGCCATCTTAAAATACGTCCGAATGCTAACAGTCACAAATAAGATATTAATGATGCCTATGATGATGGTGATGATGATAATGATGAAGATGGTGGTGGTGGTGGGGATACCAATACTAATGCTGCTGTTATTAATAATGGTGATAATGATGACGACGATGATGATGATAATGATACTTAAGAATAACAGTAAAAGATTATTTGATCATTTTTTATGAGATGAGAGTGAAGAAAGTTGAAAAATATATACCGACACACATACATACATACATTCATACACACACACAAATATATATGTATATATACTGACATATATACACATATATATATATGTATATATACTGACATATATACACACATATATATATATATGTATATATATGCATGTATATATATATATATATTTATATGCATATATCGATAGATACACACACATACACACACACACTCATATATATCTATGCATGTGTGCATATATATTTGTATTTGAATGCGTGTATGACTGTGGAATTAACGCTTCCATGAGTATGTACTAAGAGATATTCACAGACGTCTAAAAAGAAAGGCAAAGTGTCAGAAAGAGAGTTGGGGAGAGAGAGAAAAGCTGAAAGAGAGAAGGAGAGGAAGGGGCGGGAAGAACTCAAAGTAATATAAAGTTTTAAGAATTTAAAAGACAGATACAGAACGACCGATAGAAAGCACATTTGAAAGAGAAGCTATGCAGGCAGAATCGAAGAAACCCAATGAATGATATGTAATGTAGGAGATGAGCGGAAGTGGAATGAAATAGCAAACACTATTGGGCAGACGGAAAGAAAGAGAGATACTGGCAGACAGGCAGAGAGAGTGAGGGGTAGAGGGAGAGAGAGAGTAAAAGTGAGCGAGAGAGAGGGAGAGAGACATACAAATACAGGGAGAGAGAGAGAGAGAGAAAGAGTTTCAGTGACAGATGAGGAGATAGAGAGACAGGCGGACAGATAAATAGATAGACAGATGTATAGATAGATAGATAGATATAGATAGATAGATAGATAGATAGATAGATAGATAGATAGATAGATAGAAAACTTTTTATTGTGGCCACACAGGGCTAAACACAGAGGAGACAGATAGATAGGTAGATAGATAAATAGATAGACAGATGTATAGATAGATAGATAGATAGATAGATAGATAGATAGATAGATAGATAGATAGTTAAAGTAGAAGATGGTGAGACAAATAAACAGGGAGAGAGGTGGAGAGTGAGGAGATGGTGAGATGTATCGGAAGTGAAGCTGAGAGTGGGATATAAAGTAAGTGGAATATGGTGAGAGAGGAAAGAACAAGAGGCGAAAGAAAAGGAGAGTGAAACCATGAATAATCTAGCTAGAATGATTGAGAGAGAGAGAGAGAGAGAGAGGGAGTGAGAGAAGGGGAGGGAGATTGAGATGATTGAGAATGGTTTGAGAGGGATGGAGAAAGAAAGAGGGAGGCAGAAATAGAAAAGGAAAGACGGAAAGAGTGAGAGAGAGAGTAATAAAGGATAGACAAACAGAGGGAGAGAGGAAGAGAAGGGTACGAGAGTAAAATAGAGGGAGAGTAAATACAACACGACAAAAAAGAGACATATATAGAAGAAAGAATAAAGGGAAATTCAAAGAGAGAGAGAGAGAGAGAGAGGAGAGAGAGAGAGAGAGAGGGAGATAGAGAAGACAGACAGACAGAAATAGAAAGCAAGCAATAGAGAATGTAAGAGCGCTAGATAGATGATAAAGAGAGAGCAAGAGAATATATGGAAGTGAAACAATCAAATCAACAGTGAAACGCAGTGCCCCAGGAAAATTTCCTACTTGAGACTATTCTGTTTTACTTTCTTTTCATTTTATCAATTGGAGATTGTAGATTCTAAAAACAGACAATTGACTCCAATAACAAAATGGAGATTAAATGTTTTCTAATCGAATTGATACAGACATCGATTTTACTTAGATCTAGCACATACATTAACACATTCATAAGAACACACTGGCATACATAAGTACCCAACTAAAGGAAACTATGACATACAGGCACGATCACACACCCATGGACATACACGCAAACACATAAACACACAAGCACACCTGCATATACATATATATATTCGAATTTATATGTATATATATATATATATATATATATATATATACGTAAATAGATAGATAAATAAAAGTCAGATAACAGCATCTATACCTACAGCTTATAATATCTAACCACACGATCAAGTGTTTAAGATATTTACGGTTCGAGACGACACCCTACCTCACTTACTGATAATACAATGGTTGACGTGGTCACCTAACGCAGCCACGTAATACTTATCAGCTGAAACATGAAACAGATCAATGTGCCATTTGTTGATGAAAAAAAACATTTTTCTACGTATGTTTTCTTGTTTCTAGTATAAGAAATACTGTCTTTATTAGGTTCAGTGATGTTATTCAGGTTTCGTTTGTTTCTTACCATCCTTACGTTCTTTCGCAGATTTTGAAATTCACGATTCGAAGTATTTTATATTGTATCTTTTTCTCCGAACTTTAACTGAGAATTCTATGAACTACTTTACCATGTTTACGTCATTTTACTAGTAATTTTTATGCAACAGATCAAATTTTGTGTTCTATTCAATTTCATGAAAATTTTTTCCAGTTAACTAAACGCTGATTCTACAATAAATAATTGGCATATAGTCTACACTGGTTAACGGCAGCTAAAAATCTAATAGAAATCTAGAACTTCATGGATTTTTTCCAACAGTATTTTAAATACTATTTATGACTCCAACGATTCAGACTATTGGAGCAATGCATGTCGCAAACAATTTCATATCACCATCTCTATATATTTCGTAGAAGTTGTTTTTTCTTCCCCCATTCCACCATAACGTTTCTTGAATAATGTCTGGTAACCTTTGTTCTTAACAGAAATGAAATTATGATTTGCAATTTCTTTGTAAACTCTTGAGACAAAATTTAGATTCAGTGAAGAAAGACGGGATCCGAAAACCGTATTGACTGAAATATCATTTTATTATTTCGAAACCAATATATATCTTATTAGTTATACTTGTTCCTTAAATAATTTTTGTTATATTTGTTGCTTAAATGATTTTTTTCTATTTCTTTCGTTTCAATTATGCTCAGAATAACAATAATACTAATGTGCATAGAAAGTTTCAATAAGTTTTGTGAAGAGGTACAGTATTATAGTAATTTATAAAATAGATGATCAGATAATCAAAACACTCAATTGTCTGGCAAAACATGGATCCCAGTAATGCCGGATACGAGAGACTTCGTTTTTTACATGACATATATGATCTATCTATCTATCTATCTATCTATCTATCTATCTATCTATCTATCTATCTATCTATCTATCTATCTATCTATCTATCTATCTATCTATCTATCTATCTGTCTGTCTGTCTGTCTAACTATCTGTCTATCCATCGATCCATCAATCGATCCATCCATCGATCCATCTATCTATCTATCTATCTATCTATTTATCTATCTATCTATCTATCTATCTATCTATCTATCTGTATATTGATTTCTTTAGGAATGGTAAATCTCGTAGCAAATAATGTTATCAATAGTAGCGTGTAGATGTTGGATAAATAAATCTTTGGACTAGAAAATGCAAGTGTTCACGAACTCGTACACATATTCCCAGGAAACAATAAACGAGTTGTACTAAAGCAACCTGTCGAATTTCGAAGGAATATATGTTTATATTAATAAACATGATAATAAATAATTTTTTTATTTGAGACCAACCTCGATTTCTAAATTCATCAACGAATTATCTCAGTTGCTGTGTATGTTAGTATATCTTGTGTGTTTGAATACTCTGTTAATTCTATTCTCCAGCATTTTATGCTATTCTATATAAGTCTTCTCATATATTCAGCTACTCCATACATTTCCATTGTTCTTATTATCCAGGAGTGTGGTATCTTATCATATGCTTTTCGATAGTCAATCCATGCCATGCACAAGTTCGTATGTTTTCTCATGCAGTTCCAGAAAATTAGATTATCAATTAAGAGCTGACCCTTCGTTCCCCGGTTCCTTTTGCGGTACATTTTCAGTTCAGTGGGTAGCAGCCCACGTTTTACCAGGTAGCTGTATAGTTCAATAGCCAAAGCACTTGGCATTAGTTTCCACAATAGCGGAAGGTATGTTATTGGTCTATAGTTGAAAGCAACATTTCCCTTTTCAGGGTCTTTGGCACATAACAATGACTATCCCTTTGTCATCCAGCAGGGTACTGCGCCTTACTGCAAGCACACATCTATATGTTGTGCTATCCTTTTATGGAGCCCTTTCAGCTTCTTCATCAAACAACCTTGGATCCCGTCCGCTCCTGGGCTCTTCCAATTTGAGAATTTTCTTAACTGCTTTCTTTATCATTTCTGTAGTTATCTTCATGTATTCTCGTACTTCTATATTTCTTAACCTATCTCGGATTTCCTGCAGCCTCTCTGCTGCATCATTATGCTCTACAGAATGTATATTTAATAATTTGGATAAATACGACTGTTGTGAGAAACATGTATCACAGACGTACGATGGGGCAATAGTGATGGCCTCCAGTTTAAATGGTGTTGAATTTAAAGCAAGAGAAAAAGCAACAGCAGCTTTATTTATTCACTGCTATGCTTATAAGCTAAATCTTGTTCTATCTCAGTCAGCAAAATTCATTCCTGAATGCCTTACTTTCCTCTGCATCTAGTGTCATTGTAACGTATATTTGCTCATCTAGGTTCTGAAAGAGTTTATTTTTTAATTTGACTCAAACAATCTGTTTTGCCTGAACTGTCTTTTTCTATTGTCATATCTTCCAAGTTTTGATTTGATTGCTACTACTCTTTGTTTCAATTCTTCCAGTATCACATCCTAACCTTTATCTCTTATTCAATATGCCCTTTCCAGCATTACTCTTATGCTTCCGTTCTGCAAATTCCCTCTTCTCAATCTACCAACTTGTGCTAAATGTCTTCTTAAATTTGTTTGTTTCTCACAAATTCGTCTACGCCAGTATGGATCTTTACGTTTTGTTAGTTCTTTCCTTTTCTATTCCACTCTATCTGAGGTAACCATAGCTGGAGCCCAAATACACTTGCAAGTGTCAGTTACATTTCTCGTCTGGAATAGCCCAAGAACTGAATCTCTACCTTTTCGGTTACAACTTTGAGCTTACGTCGATCAATAAACCTCAGGTTCGTGGGTACTTGATCCTCACTATGCCTTGTTGGCCATCATCGTATTTTTCTGATATAGCTCTTCCTATTACTCCCGCTCCATTTGCTGAGAATAGATTTACATTTACACTTTGCAAGTGAAACTTCGTGAAGTAGAAATAGTAACGCACTGTATATCTTTTTAATCATTTTTATAATTTGTATATATTTATTTTATTATATATGCAAAACAACAACACAGAGGAATCAACGTAAGCTTAAATAATAAACCATGATAGGTGAACCGCGATAGGTGGATCGCAATATGGCGCGGGATTACAGTATTATCCGTTAATATTATGAATATAGAAGAAATGAGACGAGTAGAAAAATTGTTTCAGGAACAAGTTTTACTAACATAATATAACACTTGTAGTGTAAATGTTGTATGATAAACTAGTGTACTGTGTCTTGTACTGCAATTGTGCATTATAGATTCTGTACAAAACTTTCTGACTTATTGACAAATAATCAACAAAACATTTTTCCTTTTTTATGCGTGCTGGTTGCTTCTTCAGAGTTCCGGTTATTTAAACACCGTATAAGAGAGAACTTACAGTATCATGAGAGCATTTATGTATGTATGTATGTATGTATGTATGTATGTATGTATGTATGTATGTATGTATGTATGCATGTATGTATGCATGCATGTGTGTATGTATGTATGTATATATCTATCTATCTATCTATCTATCTATCTATCTATCTATATATCTACTCTATGCTTCGTTGGAAAGGTGAATGAGATCTGTTGAAACATCGCGAGCGTATTGTAGTGTGCCGTAGGCGGGAGAGTTAGAAGGGATTTGAATAATGTTTTATTATGTGTTTTATTTAGAACGGGAAATAATTAGAGGATATGTTTGCGTAGTACTTTTAACGTAAGAAACATTAATATTTCTAATGCACAGGAACAAATAAAATAAAATGGAAAACAACAAAAAATTAAGATTTATTTTTAATATCAAGGGATTAATATATGCAAAACAAGTTGAGAAACAATTTAATATTAAACGTATATATGTTATTAATGCATAACATGTATTCTCTAAAACTTATAAGGATGCATTAATGCATGTCTTTACGAAACTTCTGATACAGGCAAGTAAGTTAAAGATACGAATCCTAAAAAAATTAACTTTCTTCAGCAAACTCACACGTAAACAATAGCAAGTAAATAAATCCTTAATATTCTCGGAAGATTGATCTAGAATTTCACTGAATCCTGATAGTTATAAACTTAGACAATCTTCCATTGTCAACTATATAGCCGCTTTTTTTATTTTGCCTTCTCTTTCAATATCTTAACATTTAACGATCTACGAAGAGATGAAAAGAAAAAAAATGCACATTTTCGCGGAGCTCTTCTTATCTGTAATTATTTTCTATCTAGAAGAAAATGTCTTGCTTAGTAAAATGTTTTTACTTTAATTTATTGGCTTCGAATGACGTCATGTTGATGATTTAAAAAGAAAAATAATGAAATGGTGCATTACATGATAAATTATAAAATATAATTGTAAGACCTTTGTAAAGAGTAATAAACAAACATTAA
>NC_043009.1:53957573-53962573 GCF_006345805.1 Octopus sinensis | reverse complement strand
AGGGGCTAGACACAGAGAGGACAAACAAGGACAGACATAGGTATTAAGTCGATTGCATCGACCCCAATTCGTAACTGGTACTTAATTTATCGACCCCGAAAGGATGAAAGGCAAATTCGACCTCGGCGGAATTTGAACTCACAACGTAACGGCAGATGAAATACTGCTACGCATTTCACCCGGCGTGCTAACGTTTCTTTTAGTATACCATTTTTGGAACATCTTTATGCCACATATTCTCCTTTCAGATGTGGTCTTATGGCTAAGTATAAGGCGACCCTCTCGGTTTTCTACCTGCACACTCATCCCTTGTTGGAATCTATTTATACAACTTTAATTTCCTTGTACTTTGACGCCAGAATCGGCTTTTGATGCTTAGATACAACTTCTTTTCCCTATTTTTAACCTATTAACTTAAATCCATTTTTGGCTTATTCTTCCTCTGTCAATTCTTGGAGTGATGTTTCTAGTTTAGTTTTAAGTTTTAAGTTTAGCAGTATATTTGTTTACATCGCTAAAATCTAAAACATCTTCAGTATATCTAGTATATTGGTTTCTGTATATATATATATATATATATAATATATATATATATATATATATATTATATATATATATATATATATACGAGTGGATGGACAAACGAAAGAAGGGCACTCACATTCATAATGGCTGACTACTAGCATCACGCTTGGAACTCAAAGTACCAACAAATTTGAGTCAAACTGTTTTGATCCATATATATATATATATATATATATATATTATCTATCCCTTTTCTTACTTCTATATATTACCGTATGATGATATACAAGACTTGCCTTCCAATAAAAAAAGTGACTCCCTCACCACCACCCTTAAAAAAACACACCCAAAAAAACATCCGGATTCCTATATACGAAGTCCAACCTATATTACATGTTTGAATGTGACACGAAGAGATATTGATAAAACGTGTAAAGCGGATCATGTACAGGAATATAGAGACCACTGCCCTCTGTGGGATGAAGTTAAAATAATAGGCAGAGAACACCACTGGAAAATACGAAGACTAAAAGAAGCAGCACATATGCTAGCAGACCGAGTGCAGATATGAAAAGTATATGGGAACCAGTATAAAGGAAGGATAAGGAAATGTTAGATTTATAAGCCCTAATATTCACTCCATAATTGGCCACGGGCATATAGCGGAGTTCGATTCCAGGCAGTGACCTGAACAATGATAATAATAATAATAATAATAATAATAATAATAATAATAATAATAATAACAACAATAATAATAATAATAATAATAATAATAATAATAATAATACCTTAGGAATGAGAACCCAGGTTCGAAATTTCCCCAAGACACCTGATGAAGGCTGGAGGGTATATCAGCCGAAACGTTGTGTTAACAACAAACAAGATGAGGACAAATATCCGCCAAATGTAAATAACGTAAATAATGTAAATAATGCTACAATCTTTTCCCTAAATATGCTCTACAGAATTTGGGGTGCATCTTATATACTAGAGTGTAAATTATTCAATCAAATACGGTATTCCAGTCCCATTTTTGCTTTTTTCACTTTTTATCCATTACCCATAAGGGAAGAAACGGTGATAGCATTTTAGAAGGCGCCAATGACTGACGAGCTTTGATTGAGTGGCGATCACTCGGTCAAAGTTGGATATGTAGTCCGAGACAAGTTGTTTTGACGAAGACAGACAGTTGCCGATGGATACAGGGTTTTCTTCTCCACGTTATCGATGCTTAAAAATATCCAGTCGACTGAGATCGTTACAGTTTAGCATCACTGTCCTTTCTGGCGTTAATGTCAAGTGCAAAGAACCGAAAAAGAGACTGCAAGACGACTTGCTCGACCTACTAATTGTTCCGTCAATCTCTTGCTTTGGTTTATAACTTTGTTATGAAACCCAGAATTATAAAAAAAAATAAAGTTTGACTTCGGTTGAATCTGAAACTAGCGCGCAGAATATCGCAACAAATACCGCAAGGTATTAATTTTATCCATTTATCTAACGACTCAGCTCATCTGCCGTATCTCTTGCTCGAATAGTCCTATAAGACTGCATTCCGTTAGCAGAACCTAACGATTAGATGATAGAAGTATACAGGGTAGTTAGATTAATTCTATCATTACATTTTTCAGTCTATTTTGCAGTAGTTTGCAATTTACTTCACACTATGCCTTCGATGCTGTGTGTAGGTTTGATGGGGCTTACATTTATTCAGTCTGTGTCAGTTCGACGCAGTGGATTCGGAAGATTGCAGTTTCTTGATAGTTATCTCTAAGTTGTTCTATTCGCTTAACTTTTCAATTTATATTGCTGAAGTTGCAGTTCTTAATAGTGATATCTGGTGTATATATAATACTATAATATATCTAATGTTGAGATCAGTTTTTAATTTTAGTTTGTCGCTTCATTAGAACTCTCCATTAAAGTTCTCTATAATTTGTACGCGTTGTATTTTATCGGTTTCATCTACTTCTACGTATTTGGATGGTTGATTCACAGTTTTAGTTAATTTGCTTCGTACTGCAGCTTTGATTTTCATGCCGCACTGATTTTTATGATTTGGTAGAATTTATAAGGAATTTATAGTCGGTTTTCTAACATGATATTTACTATCTCTTGTAAAAACTTTTACATTATAAATAGAGAAGCGATGGTTAAAATTTTCTCTGTAGGATCTAAAATATTGCCGTTTTAATTCAAAAGATTTGTTTATTGAGCCAGAGCCAGGCAATTACGAAAAATGAGTCTCCAAGGAAAATTCCTACTTTTATGTGTATGGGACTGCGTTTTACAATTATATTGTTGTTTTCCATATTGATATGACATGAGCGATCATTTTGACAACGTTCAGACACCAAAGATTATGAAATGCTATCAGTTTCAGTTAATTTTTGTGTCTTTTACTGTCTTCTATGTTCATTCAATCGAACAGTGGCTGCCTATACAAGGTCTAATCAATAAGTATCCGGACTTTTGCTATAAAAATAAAATTGCAGCACGTGCCAATTTGGCATTTAGTCTTCTTCAAATTTGTCCCCTTCAAAAGTCACACAAGCCAGAGCTGTTTCGTTTGATGAAAGCATTCCTGGAACTTTTCTGAGACAATCGGCATCTGCCTCATCGTATTCACTTTAATTTCCTTGACGACCTGATTTTTGAAAAGAGGAAAAAATCGCAAGGGGCAAGATCTGGGGATAACGTTGGCTGTCAGACCTGAGGAATGCTATACCCAGCCACAAAACCTGTGGCACATGCTGCGCTGAATGGGCAGGTGCGTCGTTTGCTGAAAGCTGTTTCGGCACAACCTTGGCAGGCACGCATCTCATACCCAAATCTTTAGTGTTATTGGACTGAACCGAACCGTAACTACTTCCGTACAATATTACCCCAAATGTATTCAAGGTTACTGATAAGCTACTCAGCTTGCAATTTGAGATGCCAATGACAAGAGTTTTCTTCATCATAGTTTCTTTGGTGAAGTGTGTGCTCAATTTCATATGAAGTCGTTTCTGTACCGTCGTGACATATGCCATCTCTAGTGCATTTTTAGACTTAGTGGAGCCCTTCCCTGTTCTGTACCCAATTTTCATTATTGATTCCTTCTCCCTCTCGCTATGTTTGAATTTACGTTCAGATAGGTGTGTTGTACAATCTTATATTCTTTCTATTAAATTTCTTAGCCATTTGCGACATCAGTGAATGAACGGGCACTAAAATTCGTGATTGGTGACAGAGAGATTTATTTCCTTTCTATGTGACTACCGGACGGCTGCCACTGAAGAAGCAGAGCACATCAGAATTACGTGATCTAAAAATTCCAGCGCCCATAGAAGACGAATCTCGTCTACCGTCGATATAAATATGTGTGCTTTTATGCACTATGCGCTCATATGAGAATTTGTTCACTGTAAATAAAGCAGTATTCGGCGCTATAACAATACATCCACGTTCAGTTTGATTTAAAGATTGCCTTTGATAGTAATACTGCTTCTGTTGCTTCTCATTGTTTGTTGTATTCTTTGTTCGTGCTACTGTACAATCTTTTGGTTTTTAATAAATACTTTATTTTCCTGAAAATATCCACCCTTTTCGATGCGCTTTGTTTCACACGATTTTGCCTCTAGAAATCTTTCAACATATCCGTTTCCTACCAGAGTACTTTCTAGCCTGAGTATATGCTTAACTCTACTTCTTAACCACATGGTTTCGGGTTCAAATCCATTGCGTGTATACATCGGGAAATTCTTTTCGTCTCTAGCCCTGAACCAACCAAACCTCATTAGTGAATTTAGTAGACGAAACTCAGAGAAGAGATAGATAGATAGAGATAGAAATAGATAGATAGATAGATAGATAGATAGATAGATAGAGAGAGAGAGAGAGAGAGAGAGAGAGTACACAAGCGTATGTTCATATCAAGTTTATGTCGTCATGACGTTGCATGATAGCTGTAAGACAAGCGCTTCTGTCATGCAAGCGGTATTCATCGCTTCCATGCTTGCGTGTAAAAATGTTTGGCCACGAAACCATATTACTATGCGTGGGAATAGATAATGGTTGGGGAGAGCACCACACCCGTAGAAAATCTGTATCATCGAATACCGTTTGCTGTTGCTCCGTGCCAGCATGGAAATGTAGACGTTAGAACAATGAGGATACTTTTTTTCGTTATTTGGATCACTTTTCAGGTTAACTCTCTCCATTTCCGTTTCACTCCTATATAAGGCTTGTATATTTCGGATATGGAATTGATATGTAGCATGCCTGTAAAGCTTCGATATATTGTATATTGGTCCTACGTTCTCTAATAATTTTATTAATAACTAGCAGTATCGCCCGGCGTTGCTCCGGTTTGTTTCAACCCTTTAGAATTGGAATTTTTGAAAACTAAAAATTTCGCATTATGTAGCTTATTATTCTCTTTAAGTGAACATTTTTCTGGTTGAAATACACCGAAAAATGGCGACACAACA
>NC_043009.1:53950073-53952573 GCF_006345805.1 Octopus sinensis | reverse complement strand
AAACTCACCACCAGTTTTCGGTATAAAAACAGGCACGTGCTAAGTTTCAAGATTACATTCGGGTTAATTTCAAATGTCTGAGTTCTGGCGCGCTAAAATTCCGGAAACGAAATCTGCAGTAAATAATTTACTGCAGTTATTGCTGTCTATTAGAGAACATATTTATGTTAACATTTAAATAATGAGGGAGATAAATTGAATATTAATTTAATATCAATTTAAAACCAGTAACCTAGCATACAACAATCTGAAAAATCAGAGAAAATTCTAATACATGTGTATATTTAAAGGACTAAAGAACCACTATGTGGTCAGCCATATGCTAGAAGTAGATCACCTACGATCAAACTACAAAGAAAAGAATGTTCCCTAGAGAAAGAAAATAGCATATGGCTGACCACATAGTGGTTCTTTAGCCCTTTAAATATACACATGTATTAGAATGTTCTCTGATTTTTCAGATTTTTGTATGCTAGGCTACTGGCTTTAAATTGATATTAATTAAATTAATATTCAATTTATCTCCCTCATTATTTAATATATAATATATATATATATTATATATATATATATGTATATACATATATACGCATATAAATATGTGTATATGAAAATATGTATACACACACATGTATATATATACACACAACTGACTGAGGTTTCGAAGTCACTGACAATGATCTTATTTAGGAGTAATATGTTTGTGCTGAACAAATATAGAGTGTAACCCATCAGATTAATGTAAAACTATGTTTATCATAACTGAACATAAAAGCAAACAGTACTACACCCCCACAACAGACACACACTGACTTATACATATCTAATATATCTATCTATCTATCTATCTATCTATCTATCTATCTATCTATCTATCTATCTATCTATCTATATATATATATATATATATATATATATTATATATATATATATATATATATATAGAAGTACAAAGAGAAAGAGAGAGAGAGAGAGGGGGTGAGAAAGAGAGAAAGAGAGAAAGAGAAGTTGAGAGAGGGAGAGAAAGAGGGCGAGGGAAGGGGAGAGAGAATGATGCATTTCGGTCTTTTGTGGAATTAAACCGGAAAGACACTGTTGAAGATATTGGGATGCGTCCATTGTTGGTTGGGTTGAACAAATGGATGCAAATATGTCTTTTGAGCCTAGTTCATATTCTATTAGTTTCTGTTACCGTAGAAGAAACCACCACCGATATAAAGTAAATCCACATAGACATACACACCTTTGCGTATCTATATAAACATATGTTTGTATGTATATAAGCACACAGAAACAGATACATAGACGTCCGCACACACACACACACACGCATACACACAAACACACACACAACGCTGTGCAGTGGAACTGAACTCGTGGTTGCAAGTGAGCCTCTAAAACGGACAGTCATTCTACGCCTCTATATCCATACATACATCATAATATAAACAGCTTATTTTATACATATGTATACATTTGCATATATATATGTGTGTGTGTGTGTTTCTGTGTATTTCCGAATCATAGAGAGAGAGACAGAGAGACAGAGAAAGAGACACAGAGACAGAGAGAGAGAGAGACAGACAGAGAGACAGAGAAAGAGACAGAGAGAGAGAGAGAGAGAAAGAGAGAGAGAAAGAGAAAGTGTGCGTGTGAGTGAGTATGTGCGTGCGCGCATGTGTACTCATGTGTTACTTTGGACAGTTCGAAATTTCAAGTTAACTGTCAACATTTACATATGAAATATGTCATAACACTGAAAAGTATTAAGTGATCCTTTAAATTAAGATCATTATACTTTAATCAAACATTCATATACACACACATAAGCACACAGAATGACTATGCGGGTGTATGCGGGTGGAGTGTCTGTATGAATGTATATGCATATGAATATGTAGTCGAAGATTCCGCTAGAAATGCATGCGAAAACACGTAGAATCTCACTCGCATAAAAATTTAAATGTAAGATGTATAGTGCTACTACAACCTTATTTCAGTATCTGTTTAAAATACAAATGTACATATAAAAGTATATTGATATATTAGTCGTGATTTGGCAAAATGCTAACTTCGTTATAATGAACATCTATCAAAAAACCTGGTATAATATATTTTAAAATTTGGCATAAATCCTCGATGCGTTCGTCGAGTGAATCGACCTTTCTGTACCATCAGTAGGAGATTGTTGATTATTATAAGCATGAACAGCAATGATAATGTCGATTGAACTGTATTCGTACAATTTTTTTTTTCATTGCGAAGATACATACATATTCAGTAACTACAAACACAACAACGAATATTGCTGCTGACACCCGGAACTTTCCGTAGTATATTCATAAATATTTATGGATATCTCTATCTATGTATCTATACACACACAAATACACACGCACATATACGTATGACTGGCTTTCAAATGAAAGGTTAAGGTATCTAAGTAGTATTCGAGTTCACTTTCGCAAGAAAGTTCCAAAATATTATATTGGGTTGTACG
>NC_043009.1:53940073-53945073 GCF_006345805.1 Octopus sinensis | reverse complement strand
AAAGTGTTCTGCGTAGGATGTGTGCAGTGCCTAGTAGTGCAATTTTCTGTATGTTATATGTGTTTATATGTCCTGGTGTTTTTGTTATGTATTTGTCTGAATATTTTTTTATCATGCCTAATGCACCTAGGAATTGTTTCTGTTTTCAGATTCCACATTCTAGTTACCTCTATTTCCAGGTCTTTGTATTTTGAGAGTTTCTCCATTTCTTTTAGAGACACGTTGTCATCTGCCGGTATTGATACATCAATTAGAAAGCATTTTTTTTCTTCATGATCTCTGACAACTATATCTGGTCTGTTGGCCTTAATTTCTCTATCTGTGTGTATCGGCATATCCCAGAGTATGGTTGCTTTCTCGTTTTCTGTGACCTTTTCTGGTGTGTGCCTATACCATCTTTTTTCTGTTGTTATTCCATAATGTTGGCATAGCTTCCAATGTATGTAGGTTCCAACTCTGTCATGTCTGTGAATATATTCCTTCTTAGCCAGGACTGGGCAGCTAGAGATAATATGATTTATTGTTTCTTGTCCATCTCCACATATTCTGCAGTTACTTGTAATATTTCTTTTCATTACATGTTTTTGGTAAATTCTGGTGGGGAGGCTTTGGTCTTGTGCTGCAATTAAAAATCCCTCTGTTTCTGCTTTGAGTCCTGAGCTTCTCAACCATTGCTGGGATTTTTCTTTGTCTATTTCTTTTGCGTTTAGTTTAGTGCAGTATTTACCATGAAGGGGCTTTTCTTGCCATCGTTTATCATGGTTCGTTGCTGTTCTATTTTTAGTTTGGATTTCATTTGTTTTATAGCTTTTGTTCTTTCTTCATCATCTTCTTCGTGTTTATTAGGTGGTATGATTTCTTGTTTGTATTTGTCAGCTTCCTTAAATACTGAGAACAGTTTTTTGTTTTGCTCGTGTTTTGCTGCTATCTGGATCAGTTTTCCTTCTGAAGTAGATATTTTTGCAGTCCTATGGTGGTTATTTTATAGTAGTTTTCCAGCTGTATAAGGCCTCTACCACCTTCTATACGTTGTATATATAGTCTTTCTATGTCAGATTTTGGGTGATGCATCCTAGATCATGTCAGTATTTTTCTTGTTTTCCTATCTATTTTGGACAGTTCATTTCGTGTCCAGTTAAGGATATTGTAGCTGTAACTTATAACTGGGACAGCTAAAGTGTTGATACCTATTATCTTGTTTTTAGCATTGAGTTCTGTTTTTAGTATTGATCTAACTCGTCTATAATATTCTTTTTTTAGTTTCTCTTTCATTTGTGTGTGTTGTGTCTTATCTAGTTCATGGATTCCTAAGTATTTGTAAGTTTGGCTTTGGTCTAATTCTTTTATTTCATTGGTTTTATCTAGTGTGATGTTGTTACTCTTAACTAGTTTTCCTCCTTATTATTATTATTATTATTATTATTATTATTATTATTATTATTATTATTATTATTATTATTATAACTATTATTATTCAGGTCAGTGCCTGGAATCGAACTCATAAATTTGAGGTTAGTAGCCTGTGCTTTTAACCACTATGCCAGGTGCCCTTAGGAATGAGAACCCGGTTTCGAAATTTCCCCCAAACTCCTGATGAAGGTTGGAGGGTATATCAATCGAAACGTTGTGTTAACAACAAACAAGATGAGGACAAATATCCGTCAAATGTAAATAATGTAAGTAACCCACGTTCATGTTCCCCGTTCAGTGCAGCTTGTATTTCAACGCCGAAATTCACATTTTATTTAGTCGTTGGTCTGTACTGACCGAGTACAACTCTGAACAAATTCTTTGCAGCTGTGACCAGCAATTCCTTTTCCATATTTGGATCTACATCCCCTATTTTAACTCCCCGTTTTAAGACGTTAGTGTGTGCATGCATGGAGGTATATAATTTCAATTAATCCTTGTATATTCCCTGGTATTCAAATTGTCCAATGCGATAGTATAGAAATTAAACCAGATAGCTATTATTTAACTAAATAAGCAACAACTGGATAAATCAACTAATGGATGTATTGATCTGTGGTTTAAGGATTTTCCACCTTTTAGACTAATGGACTTAATGTTATTCGAGAATAAGGTTGATTTATCTTTTAAAAAAATATAAAAAGATATTTCCATCAATCACTTAAATTTCGGAAAGTTTCGGGATCCCGTGTCGGTTTAAATTCAACAGTAAATAATTTTTCCATAGAGTTGCATACTCAAAAAACGTAAATGACAATAAAGTATTAAATTATCAATGATAAATGTTGAAACGTTCCAACTGATCTACCTCTATTGTTGTGTGTATAAAAACTATGTCATTGGAGATAGCTTTACAGTCACCATTACGTGTTCTTTTATTCTCTTGTAGTAGTAACTGCATTGCGGCCATCTCGAAGGGCTTGGTCGAACAAATCGACTTCTGTAATTATTGTTTTTTAAATACACTTTTAACATTCTGTTTTCACAAACGTCTATTTTAAAAGCAGATGAACAAACCACGTGATGGTGGGAGGAGAAACACAAAGGCAAAAACACACACATAGACACACATGTGATTTATATATATATATATAAATCTAGCACAATGCTTCCCTATTTGGAAGCCACTTATTATATTTCTATATGAATAATATATAGTCTAATGACTAATTCGTTTTTTGTGCAAGGCCACTGGTAATAACAAGTTATTGTTACCCTATTTTACTATGTTTATATATATATATTATTATTATTATTATTGTTATTATTATGATTAGATAATAAAATGAATGGTTTATATTATGGTAGCTTATTGGATAAGCACAGCGTTCGTTATAAGTTGAATCTATTGTAGTGATTAATAAAAATTCTCTTATCTACCATCTTCCGGCTCTCATAGCCATATATATATATATATATATATATATATATATATAATATATATATATAATATATATATATATATGCTAGAGGGCCTCCACATAGGTTTTGTCAGTTAAATTCACTCACGAGTTGGTATTCGCCGAGGATCTATAGCAGAAGACACTTGCCCAGAGTGCTGCGTAAATCTAAACCATAAACCATAATATTGCAACACGAGATTCCTAAATACACAACTATGCACACATCTGATACGGTGTTAACATTTAAAATTCAAATAATACATTTCTTAGCATGACTTTCGTATTTAACACCGACTCCGAACATTGAGCATATTTAATTTCTTATGAATTATTTCGTTTCTTTTGGATTTTATGTGAGAATAATCTGAATCAGAAAGAGATTTAAAGGGGAAAAAGTGTATCCGAAATGTCAGGTTTTAGTGTTCCCATGGAAACGGATAAATTCAGAGATACGAAGGCACTCCGATTTTAAATCGTAGAGAAGAAAATGTTTACTAGTTATATTAAGAGGAAGATTATGCCGCGGCCTTCATACCTTACCAAGTGACATAATACTTGAACGTAAAATAAAGAGATTTTAAACGTAAATGAAATTTCTTTATTTAAAACTCAGAAACGCACGATGCATGAAGTCACACACAGAAATAGACAGCATAAACATTTGCATATACACACATATGGTTATGTACATAGCTACACACACATACACATACATATTTATATATACATATATTTGTATATATATACATATATATATATATATAAACATCTGTATATATACATATGCATAAATATATAAATAGATATATTTGTATATATATATATACATATATTTGTATATATATATATATATATATGTATATATATATATATATACATGTATATATATATGTAAATATATATATGTATATATATGCATATAGATGTATATATATGTGTGTGTGTGTGCATCTATATATATATAAATATATACATACACACACATACATGTATATGTATGCATACATACACATACATATATATCAAATATATATATCTATATATATAAGACTCAACTTGTGTATATGTGTGTGTATCTGTGTGTGTGTCTGTGTGTTTAACTTCCCGGCACATCTCCTCCTAGCCAACAAATCGTAGAACCACCAAAAATAAGTCACTTAGAGTTTAGGCGAGTGAAAATTGAACTCCGCTATTTCTGTTCCGAAATTCACCTCGCAAGTGCAAAAATCAATAATGTGTTTGTTTAGGCATTATCCCATGCATTGAACAGTGAACTTTACTCAGTCATCTGTTTGACGAGAACTGTGGTCACCACGCGTGCAAGCATGCGTAAATTGTAGAAATTCGGCAGAGAAATGGATTTTCGGGATGTAGCCTGGAGGGTTTTTTCGTATTAATCGTTTGGACTTTGTGAACACACACCAATTATTTTAATAACATTTTTAACGCTTTGAATTAAATGTAACCATTTTGCGTTGAGTCTGCAGTTTGAGTCACTTAACCAAATTTTAGCAGGCCGGATTTTTGATCATCACGATACATCACCAGCGACTCCCTGAAACTCTCCCCTGAAATCCCCGTTGAGAAATACTGAAACAATAATTCAACAATGCAATTATTTGATCAACAAATTTATGAAGCGCTTCTACGTACTTCCTATTGAGGAAATGGAAAACATAAGCGCAAAAATAGAGGGCATTAAATGCTTGATTTTAAAACCAAAATAATTGAATTTTGATTGAACTTCATCCATGTTTAGCTTAATTCGCGCGTGCATAGAACGCACGAGCGCACGTACGTACATTGTGTAAGAAAGTATTGATTTTGCACTCGCAGATTAATCGATTTTCCTCAGTTCGATTAATAGTCACACAAAGCCGGACAATACTGCTAGTTCTTATATATTCTTATTTCTTTCAGTAATTTGACTACGACCATGCTGGAGTACCGCCTTTAGCCGAACAAATCGATCCCCAGGTTTTATTCTTTGTAAGACTAGTACTTATTCTATCGGTTTTTTTGCTGAACCGCTAAGTTACAGTGATGCAAACACATCAACGCACGCACACACACACACACACACAAACATATATACTCTTTCACTCTTTTACTTGTTTCAGTCATTTG